>NW_027187460.1:1036679-1042204 GCF_028583685.1 Petaurus breviceps papuanus | reverse complement strand
TATGTGTATATATATATATATATATATATATATATATATATATATATATATATATATAAGCTCTTTTTGTGTTGGCAGCTGTAATGGGAATGTAAATTTTAAAGATCTTCCCTGCCCCTAGGCTAAAGTGCACCTGGAGCCTGGGGTGGGAGACTTGTTATTCAGTAGATACTTCTTGATTGGCCAGTGAGTCAATAAGGTTGTTACATTCTCTGAGCCAGGAGAAGGCTATATAAGCCCTGATGTGTAGCTTTGTTTTGGGGTTCACTTTGAGAAGTGTTCTGTGATTTGATCTGAAACTCTAGGAAGCCATTGTTGGGAGCCCCCGGCTTTGAAAAACCCAGATGTTGATTTGGTATGGATATAATGGTTGGACAGTTTGGAAATCTGTCTACTTGATCTGTTTCAGTCTTGATAATTCTGTCTGTATATTCTGAAGTTCGGAGTGCTGACCTTTTTCCCCTGAACCAGCTAAACGATATATGTTTGACTGATTAAAGTAAGCTTGTTAACCCATTTTGAGTTGCTTTCCTTTATCAAAGCAGATCTAAGAACCTGTGTTGTCAGACACCCTGGGGACGCTGGGGCACTTACTGATACAGCAGCTAGGTGGTGTAATAGAGAGAGCTCTGGCCATAGAGTCAGGAAGACCTGAGTTCAAATCCAGCTTCATACACTTACTAGGTATATAACCTTGAGCAAGTCACTTCACCTTTGTTTGCCTCTGTTCCTCCAACAGTAAGATAGGGATAAAATAGAACTTACCTCCTAGGGTTGTTGGAAAGATCCAGTGACATAATATTTATAATGTGCCTGGCATATAGTAGGGGCTATATAAATGTTAGCTATTATTAAACTAAGGGAGTGCCCACCTATTGGGGAATAGTTGAACAAATTTTATATAAATATAGAAGAAAAGTATTGTGCTATGAGAAATGAAGAGATGGTTTCAGAGGAAATCAAGAATGCTTATGAGAACTGATGCAGAATAAATGAAGAAATACTAGTAGGAGGGAAATTTATGCAGTGCCAACAACATTATATAGGAAAACAGTCCATGAAGTGACCAATTATGACTCCACAGCACTCCAGTGGAAACTTGCTGCTGCCTCCTGAGAAGAAGAGATGATGGACTCAAGGTGGAGAACAAGTCATGGCTACTGTGGGAATTTGTTCTGCTTCTCTATGCATATTTGCTACAAAGGTTTTCTTTTTCTTCATTTTTCTTTCTCATTGGGGTGATGGGGTGAGGTGGGGGGAAGGAAAGAAAGTGTGGAAAGAAAATGCTTTTTAACTGGAAAAAAAAAGAAAGTAAAGTACAAAGCAGGCAGTTAGTGACACAGTGGATAGAGTACTGGGCTTGGAATCAGCAAACAGCCAAGGACCTGTGCATGATTGTGATAGTAATGGAATGTGGAGATTCCCCTGTATTGGGCTTGGTTTTCAAATTGATTGTATTAAAACCCAGAGCTTGTTAATCCCACCTGTGGGATGGACTTTTTGATGTGAAAAGAAAGTCCTGACTGGGAGGAGCTGGTGACGTAGATTTGGAGAGACAAGAGAGAGGCGGAAGTTCTTTTTGGGAGCAGCACCTCGTGGAGAGAGAGAGACTGAGAGATTGCTGGTGGCCGCTTTGAATTGCCCTGGACTTTTGAGACCTGCCCCCTGAGCTGCCAAGGACTGAGGAGACATGGCTGTTTTGCTGGTACTTTGTCTGTCTGTTTTGATGTTATTTTGCCAGATTTGTCCACTGGTGAAAGACTGTCCTGTTGAAGAAGTCCTGGAACCTGGCATTTGGTTAAGAAGGCCTGAGACTGTCCTGCAGACAGAGAGTGAATACTGTCCACTGGTGAGGGACAGTACTGAGAGTGAATACTGTCCACTGGTGAGGGACAGTACTGTTGTTGTAGGGGTCTGGAGACTGTCCGGCAGACAGAATGAATACTGTCCACTGGTGAAGGACAGTGCTGTTGTTGCAGGGGTCTGGGAGCCTTTCTGTTGGTTC
Organism: Petaurus breviceps papuanus; assembly: GCF_028583685.1. NCBI lineage: Eukaryota > Metazoa > Chordata > Mammalia > Diprotodontia > Petauridae > Petaurus > Petaurus breviceps. The sequence continues at coordinate 1,040,199 of NW_027187460.1, read as the reverse complement.
AGAAGCCCTGAAGAAGGATTTTCTTGTTGTATGTTTACAGAAATCCTGGGAGAGGGCTTTGCTAATGTGTTCAGGGGTTCTAGGACTGTTCTACAGACAGAGGATAAATTCATGAAGGGACTGGCAATGTATCTTATGGCCTTGCTAAGCCTTGTCTCCCCAGGAACTAAGATTGCTGAGAACTTGCCTCGTGTCAAGATGAAGAAAAGACCTCCATTTGGGTATTAAGTGCTGTGTTTAAACTTGATGTAACTCTGGGGTAGATTCAATCGTGATCCAGGGGTGGGGAACTTTTGACCTTTTTGTGTTCTATGGTTGAGCAAATGAATGTATTTTACTTATGTTTGGAAACTAATCTCCATTTGAGAAGAGGGGCTTTGTGGTGGACTTAATTAAGGTATAGCCTAGGGGTGGAGAAGTATTTGGAACAGAGACTTTGTAATTGATTGAATGATTGGAAAGTCCTGGGGTGGGGTAGGCCTTGGAGATTATTTAATCACACTTAGTAAATGCTGTATTTTGAATGATGTCATGTTTTGATCTTCTCCGTTCTGGGTTTGTTACTGAATAAAATAGAGAGCACCTATGCTGGTATTTCGAACCTGGGAAGTTGCCTTTGCTTGGCATTACATTACAATGATCAATTTGTTAATTAAGCTAGCAGTAACCAAGAGGTAGGTAGGTGGCCTGGAGTCAGGGAGACTCATTTTCCTGAATTTAAATCCAACGTCCGGCATGACCCTGGGCAAGTCACTTAACCCTGATTGCCTCAGTTTCCTCATCTGTAAAATGAGCTGGAGAAGGAAATGGCAGACTACTCCTGTATCTCTGCCAAAAATAAAAACTCCAAAGGGGGTCATGAAGTGTAGGACATGACTGAAACGAATGAACAACAAACTATAAAGCACTTTAGAAATGAGAACCAAAGAAGAAAAAAAAAGTCCCACCTACACCAAAATATCTATAGCAGCATATTTTAAAGTACAAAGACCTAGATATAAGGCAAATTTCCATCAATCAGGGAATGGCTAAACACATTGTGGTATGTGAGTATAATGGGATGTTACTGCACCTTAAGAAAAGATGAATGGGAAGAATTCAAAGAATCTTGAGAAGATTTCAGTCATTCAACAAACACCCATTTATAAAGTCCCTATCATGTGCCAGGAAGGTACTGTGCTAGGCCTTGGGGACAGAAATCTCTCAGGGAGTCCATAGGGAGAAACAGAGACAAGTATGCTTACAGAGTGCCCCGAAGGTCTTGGTGCTGTTGTCTTCTCAGTGCCATCATCAATCCCCACTCCACCCACCCCACCCCCACCCCTCACCTTCAGCTTTTCAGCTTCCTTTTGAGTGTTATTTTCTTTTGCTAGAATGTAAGCTCCTTGAGGGCAGGAATTTTCTTTATGTGCCCAAGCATTTAGCACAGTGCCTGGCATACAGTTAGAGCTTAATAAATGCTTGTTACCTATCTACCTCCTTACCTAAATTGTTTTTCTCCCTTTTCTTTCCTTTTTGTTCTCTGCTACAAGGGATGATTCTTTAAGTAAGGGAAAGAGGAGAGATATATTTTGAAATGAAGGTAAGGTAAATAAACACAAAAGGTATCCAAAAATTTCTAAAAAGAAATTAGTTGGGGGAGGGCAGCTAGGTAGCACAGTGAATAGAGCATTGGCCCTGGAGTCAGGAGAACCTGAGTTCAAATCCAGCCTCAGACACTTAACACAAAAACTAGTCATGTGACCTTGGGCAAGTCACTTAACCCCAATTGCCCTCCAAAAAGCAAAAAATAAAAAAGAAAGAAAGAAAGAAATTAGTCATTCTTTCTACTGAGAGGCAGCAGTTTAGAGTTGATAGAGAAAAAGAGAACCCCATTGAGCCAAGATACAACCTGGGTTCAAGTCTTGCCTCTGATACATTCTCACTGTGTGACTTGGCCAACTCATTTAACTTGTTCTCAATGCTCTACACACCTCCCTAAGTCACAAAGGGGCCAGCCTGCATCGGTGGAAAGAGCTTCCTCATGGGTGAGTGTCCCGTAGTAAGGAAAGCACAGGCAATGTCTGTGACATAATTTTACCTTTCTGAACCTATTTCCTCTTCTGTAAAATACAAAGATCTGCATGGTAGAAAGAACACTGGACTGGGAGGGACTGGGTCCTACCCCCAGTGCCTTGTACACATTAGGTAGAAACCTAAGTGTCTGTTGAAGTGAACTGGCCGTGGGACAAGCCCTAGCTCTGACACTTTTCAGCTGGGGGGCTGCCACCAAGTCCCTTACCCACACTGGGCCTCTCATCAAGAAAGATCAGCATCACTCACAGAACTGTTCTCAAAGATGCACCATATAACCTTTAACTGCCCAGCAGGGGGAGCTGTGATGGTCCAGTGTAGAGATTGCTGGGCCTGGAGTCAGCAATGGGAGCAAGGGAACAAGCATTTATTAACAAACTTACTGTGTTCCAGGCACTGTGCTAAGCTCTTATTAGACATTTACTGTGTGACCCTAGATGAGTCCCTTAACCTCTCTCAGCCGCAGTTTCTTCATCTATAGAATGGGAATAATAATAGCGCCTACTTCCCAAGGTTATTATACAGATCAAATAAGAAAATATAAGGAAAATGTTTAGTTATCCTGTATACGGCTTACTTTGTATGTGTTGGTATGCATGGTGTCTCCCCCATTACACTGTAAACTCCTTATGCGTCTTTTTTGCCTCTTTTTGCATTCTCAGAATTTACTTAGCACAGTGTCTGGCATATAGTAGGTGTTTAATAAATGTTGATTGATTATTTGGTTTATTGTTTAGTTCTTTGTGAATCCAGGAGACAGAGGGAAATAGTCACCACAAAAATCACTTATCCATATCTTATAGCTCATCAGGAAGCTTCCCTCATTCTGTAGGACATGTTCTATGTCCAGGCTCCCAGGAACCCTAAGGCAGGGAGGGTCAAACATCTAGGCTCAGGTCACCATCCCTGGGGATACAACTGGATGGCCTGGACCCTCCTCCTAAAAGGTCAGCTATAAAGAAATGGCCACCAGAACTGAAAAATAGAAATAATCCACCATGTGGTCTTTCCTTGTTCTTCTGCTGGCTGCTTGTCCTAGGGTCTCAGTAAGTCCTAAACTGCTGTGGTCTCTCCAGACCCTGGGATCTTCCTCTTCTTTGTCTCTAAAATTAACAATAATAGTTTGGTGATAATTATTCTTCTAGAATTATTAGACAATAAACTATCATTGGATGTATTCAAGCAAATGTTAGATAGTTAACTGTTGGGGACTCTGGAAAAAGGGCTGCAGTGTTAAGTAAGGATGTGACCAGATGTTTCTGATTCAAAGATGCCATGAGTTGGAGGGAAGGGGGGAAGGAAAGGAAGGAAGGAAAGAAGGAAGGAAGGAAGGAAAGAAGGAAGGAAGGAAGGAAGGAAGGAAGGAAGGAAGGAAGGAAGGAAGGAAGGGAATAAGGAAGGAAGGGAAGAAGGAAGGAAGGAAGGAAAGTAGGAAGGAAGGATGGAA
>NW_027187460.1:1023260-1036669 GCF_028583685.1 Petaurus breviceps papuanus | reverse complement strand
AGGAAGGAAGGAAAGTAGGAAGGAAGGATGGAAGGAAGGAAAGACGGAAGGAAGGATGGAAGGAAAGAAGGAAGGAAGGATGGAAGGAAAGAAGGAAGGAGAAAGGAAGGAAGCAAGGAAGGAAAAAAGGAAGAAAGAAGGAAGAAGGGAGGGAAAAAAGGAAGGGAAGGGAGGAAAGTGTAGCAGCAACCACACTGGCATACACAGAAGGGCTGGTAACACAGGTTCTTAGATCTTCTTTACTAGGTAAGATAGCTGTTCAAGGGGTCAATAATCTTTTTTAAAAATTACATTCATTAGTTCAAGGGAAAAATCAGCACCCTGAACTTCAGAGAAAATCCAAACAAAGAAAATACAAGCAGAGAAATAAAGACCAACAGACAGGGCTTCTAACTGTCTGATAAATTAGCACAGATCAACAGACAGATCCCACTGTCTGACCAAGGTGCTACATACATAGTTACTAGAGAGAGAAGCACCAACATCTGGGTTTTTCAAAGCCGGGGGGCTCATTAACAGTCACCCATCTGGTCAAATCACAAAAACACTCTTCCAATGAGTGAGCCCCAAAGCAAAATGCGAACCTCAGCATATTTATACCCCTTTTAGAGCCAGATGGCATCACAACCCTTGTGCCTAATCAGAAATTAACAAAAGGTGTGAAAGCCTTCCTACAAGCAAGCCTCCCCTAAGCAAGCTTCCCTGAATGGGCTCCACAGTGAGGCCTATAAATGGGTGGGGAAGATCTTATATCTCACTAACATTACAGAAGGGAAGGAAGGAAGAGGGAAAGAAAGGAAGAGGGGAAAATTTATCAAGTATATATTATGTCTCAGAGGCTTTAAAAATATTATTTCATTTGATCCTCACAAAAACCCTGGGAGACTGGTGTTATTATCCTCATTTTACAGTGGATGAAATTGAGGCACAGAGGTTAAGTGGCTTGTTAATAAATGTCTGGGGGGCGGCCAGGTAGCACAGCGAGTAAGAGCACTGGCTCCAGTGTCAGGATGACCTGGGGATTGAATCCAGGCTCAGACACTTAGCACCCACCCAGAAACACCTGGCCATGTAACCCTGAACAAGTTACTTAACCCTGATTGCTTAATAAAAAATAAATAAATGTCTGGGGCTGGATTCGAATTCAGGTCTTCCTGACTCTATCCCCAGCACTTAATCTAGGCAACCTAGATGCCTCTTTCAAGCACTTCCTTCAAGTTCTCTATGAGGTTTCCAAATATCCTTCCCCTCCCTTTTTCTACAAAAGGAAACCCTGAGAGGCAGGCAGGCAAGGGATTGTTGTACCCATTCAACAGAAGAGGAAACAGACAGAAAAGTGGGCATTAATTTGCCCAAGATCACACAGCAATGAAGCAGTAGACCCAAGACTAGAACCCAGGTAACAAAAAATATATGATTCAGTGCAAAGAACCATGGGCCTGGGAGAGAAGGGACTTGTGTTTTCTCCCTGGCTCTGCCACTGGGTCGCAGATACTTGCTAGCTATATAAACCTGGGGAAATTACCCGACCATTTTGAGCCGCTAATTTCCTCATCTAAATATAAAAATATAACTTATCTCACAGAGTTATTGTGAAGATCAGATCTATTGATATTCTGCATATACACATATATAGTCAGTGTGTATATGTGCATGTCTATCTTTGCAAACTTGACAATGCACCATAAATGTAAGCTACCTTTATCATCTCATTCCTATGAGAGAATAAATGGGAAAACATTTTGTAACATATCAAAGGACTGAACCCATGTGAGAGCAGTTGTTATGATTAGTACAATACAATGCTTTTCTAACTACATTTCACTCTGGGTGTTGAAATCAAAGGATTTCCCTTGCCTTCATGTCCAGCTCTGAGGAAGGGGACCAAGTCCTTCAGGAAGCGTTTCTTATCCCCACCACTCCCTCCAGCTTCCTTACTCGCCCTCCCCTGGAGTCCTTCAGGTCTGCCTGGACCTCTCCTTTGCAATCATTAGACTTTAATGTGTGCGGCAATTATTTGGGTACATGGTTTATCTTCCCTACTAGACTGTTCCTTCAGGGCATTTTGCATCTTTCTGTTCCCAGTCCTAAAAACAGGGCCCTATACACAGTAAGTACTCAGTGGTTGCTTTAATCAATCAACAAGGTTTTATTATGTGTTTCCTAGGTTCTGGGCACTCAGCTCAGCACTCATAGTCCATGCTTACTGATTTGTCACCCATCTCCTCTCATCTCTCTGACCTTATCTCTTTCTTATCTCTCTGATTGTCTGCCTCTCCCCTCTTCTCTGTCTCTGCTTTTCCTTTTTTTTTTTTTGTCTTTTTTTGGAGGAGGGAAGGCAGGGCAATTGGGGTTAAGTGACTTGCCCAAGGTCACACAGCTAGTAAGTGTTAAGTGTCTGAAGCTGGATTTGAACTGAGGTCCTCCTGACTCCAAGGCCAGTGTTCTATTCACTGTGTCACCTAGCCACCCCCTGTCTCTGCTTTTCTTTGTCTTTCTCTGCCTATGGTTTTTTTTCCTTCTATGTATGTCTCTCTATCCCCCCGCCCATCTTTTTCTCTCTCTCCTCTCTCCTATTCCCCCTCTCACTCTCTCTCTCTTTTTGCCCCCATCTCTCTAATTCTAGCCTTTTCTCACTTTCCCTTTGAGTGGTCCTGCCTTTTGCCCCTCACTGGGTCCCTCCTCAGTGTCGGCATGTAGATAGTCTCTTGCAGAAATCTGCCTGAGGATGCTTTTCTCTCTTTGCAGATTGGAGGTTTTATGAAAGAGAAGATTACAAACCCCTCAGAGGTGGGGAAAAGGAGCCCCTGTCTGAGTTGGGGGACACACAATAGATACTAAATATGCCACCACACACACATACACACACACTACAGTGAGGGGGTACACAGGACAGACAGTAGGATGTGCTGGGTCTATCCAGGAAGGCTTCCTAAGGAAGAGGCTGAGAATGAGGGAATTCAATAAGATAACAGCTGTGAGAGGGCTGCAGACCACTATTAAAGGTTGCTCAGGTGCAAAGATTGGCTGAGGTGAGGCCAGACACAAGCCATCTCCCCGCTGATACTTCACTTCTCCTTCCCCCCACCCCACATGCCAGGTCAGACTCTGAGATGCCAGCAACCCATGGACATCACATCACCAAATGCAAGAACATCAGCACCCGCCCTCCTGAACACACGGCCTGTCTCACCAGAGAGCACTCTACAGATTCAGGTAAGAATTTTCTCACTGGTAGCAAGGCAAGAGGAGTGCACGGCCAGGGTCAGGAGGACTCCCAAACCATAAAACCTGTTATCTGTGTAGGAGAGGTAGGGAGGAGCACGGCTGAAGAGAGAAATATACTTAAAAGTCAGAATACCTTAGTTCTAACCTCAGCCTCATTGCTTACTAGTTGTGTGACATTGGCCCTGTCTGGGCTTCAGTGTCCTCATCTGTAAAATGATGAGGTTGGATGATCTCTAAGAGCACTTTCCATTTCTAAAGTCTACAGTCTCATGACTTGGAAAAATCAGTCAGTCAGTGAACATTTATTAAGCATTTACGATGTGCCCTGTGCCAAGAAGCATTAGTAATACAAAAAGGGCAAAAAAAGTGGTCCCTGCCCTCAAGAAGCTTCAGTCAAATAAAAAGGTTATAAAAGCATATAAAGTAGATTAGGAGGAAGGTATATCAAAAGGGAAGGCTCTAGCAGCTGAGGGGGACAGGGGGAAAGATGACCAACTGAACTGAGCCTTGAAGGAAGCCAGGGATTCTCAGAGCCAGAGGGAAGGAGGAAGTGAGTACATTCCAGGCATGAGGGAGGGGCAGGATAAAGGTATGGAGAAAAGACACAGAGAGTTGTATGTGAAGGACAGCGAGTAAGCCAATATGACTGGATCATAGAGTATGTGTATGGGAGTAACATGTTAGATTGGAAAGGTAGGAAGGGGCCAGGTTAGGAAGAGCTTTCAATGCCAAACACAGGATTTTACATTTGATCCTGTAGATAATAGGGCTGGTAAAGTTTGTTGAGTAAGTGGTGATGACAAAGTTAGAACCATGCTGTAGGAAGACCACTTTTGTAGCTGGGTGTGAGATGGATTGGAGTGGGGAGAGACTGGGGGCAAGGAGGTCAACCAGAAGGCTGTTGAAATATTCCAGACAAGAGGGAGTCAGGGCTTGTGCCAGGGTAGTAGTTGTGTAAAGGGAAGGAAGGGGACATCGACATGAGACGTTGTGAAGGTAAAAGCTGATAAGTGTTGGCAATGGGAGGGAAGCAATACCATCAACAGTAAAACGGAGTTGGAGAAAGAAGGTCGCAAATCAGGAAAATCTTCTTACTCAACCCTGACTTTGCATCACCCTCCTTCCTCCCCCATCTTCCACACAGGCTACCCCTTTACAGGCAACATTATCATTACCTGATAGCATTGGCCAGAAACACCCACAGACCTGTTGCTACACGGACTTGTGCAACTCAGTGAATACCCAGCCAGATGTGCACCTTAGCCTGGCCACAGGACTCCCCTCTGGACCACCTGTCTGCTCAGCAGGGCTCACGGTCTTCCTTCTGCTACTCATCTCAACTGCCCTGGCCCTGGATCCAACTCCAAGCTTCTGAGATGCCTGGGGAAACCTCAGCAGGGTTAACAAAGAAGTCAGACCATGGGGTCTCCCTAGAAGGGAATGTCCTTATTGGGCCTTCCCTAAGCCTCCGAGTCTGAGGTAGAAATCATAGGATCACCTAATGAGGAAGAGGCAGGAATGAATGAAGGGGGATGATGGTGGTCAAGGGTCCCAGGGAGACACATTCTGGCTAAGAAATGTCCCACAGTTGGAGAAGCTAAGAATGGAGGGAAGGAACTCTACACATAATCATTCTCAGGCAGTAATAAGGAATTTCTTCTCAGAATGGACTAGAGCCTCCTCTCTAGCTTTCTCTTGCCATCTCCCCTTACCCCACCCCATCCCATCCTTCTCCTCTTCTCCATGTCTTTCTCCCCACCTTGCTGTATCTCTTTCTCTGTTCCCCACCTTGTTTATCATTATTACAATGACTACTAATAGTAGTTGACATTTAGATAGGATCTGAAGGTTTGTAAAACTTGTTATATACATTTATCTCTAATCCTCACAGTTGCAAGAATCAGACTGCAAGAACCTCAGACCAGGGGCTTCCCAAGAGCAGGGCTGTGCCTCTTCCTTTGACTCCAGGCCATGACTCTCACAGTTTCCTCCTACCTCTCCCCTCAGTCCTCTTCAGTCTGCTCACACAACCTCCATACAAGTTCACCACCTCCCACCTGGACCACTGCAACAGTCTCTTAACTGGTTGTCTTCCTTTGAGTCCATTTCCCTCTCTAATCCATCCTTCACCCAGCTATCAAATCACTGTTCCAAGACACATGACTGTCCACTTCACTCCCTGGCTCCATAATTTTCAGTCACTTCTTCCTGACCCTAAACCAGGGGTCTTTGCCCTTTTTTGTGTGTCATGGACCCCTTTGGCAGTCTGGTGAAGTCTCTGGATCCCTCCTAAGAAAAAGGCTTTTAATTGCATAAATAAAATACATAAGATTACAAAGGAAAGCAATTATAGTGAAATAGTTATAAAAACTATTAAAAATAGTTATACCATACTATTTATAATATATATATACTATGCTATTAAAAAACTACTAAAAATAGTTATAAAAACTTTTTTTCAAGTTCATAGACTCTAGATTCTGGGTGCCTTCTCTAAGATAAAATATAATCCTCATCCTGGCATTGAAAACTCTCCATGAATTGGCTCTCACCTGCCTTTCCAGACATATTTTCTATTACTTCCCTCTCTGTGCTCTTTCCATTCCAGTCACACTGACCTACCTTATTCCCTGAACTTGACAATCTATTTCACCTCTGTGCCTTGGCACAGGTTGCCCTCCAGGGACATAATACACTTCCTCCCCTCTTCCACTTAATAATGCCCAGCTTCCTGAAAGGCTCAGCTAAGGTGCCAACTCCCAAGGGAAGGCTTTCCTCATCCCTTCAGTTAGTAAAGCTCTCTCCCTCTACAAATTATTTATTTATCTGTATTCATGTTGCAGTCTACTCCTTTCTTGTGGTTCCCCCAGATTATCAGTTTATTTCATTGTTTTCTTTATATGTCCACTCCCTACCTTGGTACCTGGCACAAAATAAGGGATTCTGATCCCACGAATATTTATTAAGTAACTACTAAGATTTTGTGCTACTTGGTGGAGATACAAAGTCAAAACAAATGAAGAAATGTATGTTTAACTGATTTCAATTGAACTGAATCACTGGGAAAAGGGACTTGCATGAGGTGATAAAGAAAAATGGTGGTGAGCTGGGACTAGAATCCAGATCTCTATACCCCCAATTCAGGGTTCTTATAAGGCTGTCCTTCTATTTCTCTATTTCCTTCTTGTTGGTTTCTTTTTGAGGCAATTGGGGTTAAGTGACTTGCCCAGGATCACACACCATTTCTCTATTTCCAAATGAGGGGCCCATCTGGGCAGAGAAGGCCCAAGAAGAGGGAAAGACATTGCCCAGGACAGCTTAATAAGAAGTTTGTGTACCATTCCTGCCCTTGGAGAGCTTGGGGTTAGGATCTCAAGAGTGATTGAGTGAGGCATCTGGGGAACAGGTGTCCCATGGTCTGGGAGTAGGAAGAAGTTTGTTGGGGGCTTCAATCACGGAGAATTTTACTCAGTCATTGGCTCCAGCTGCCTGTCATTCCAAAGATTTGATCCTGCCTCCAGAGGGCTGGGCTTAGAGGACAAGAATCAGAACCCTAATGAAATAGGAAGGCTGATAGACTTCTAATGCCTTAGAATGCAGGCAAAAAGAAATAAGGCAATAGTTTGAATGACAACCAGGATCTTCCATCCCACTTCCCAAATTTCTACTCTGTGTGTGTGTGTGTGAAGTCACAGAATTCTAGAATCTCAGAGATAGAATGAGCCAACTCTAAGTCGCCATGCTTAGAGTCAGAAGAACTGGTTTCATTTAACAAATATATCCTGGGGAACTTTTTCCCTAGAGTCTTATTTCTATCATTCACTAGCTGGGTGAGTTTTCACCACCCACTTCCCTTTCCTAAGTCTTAATTTTCTCTTCTGCAAAATGAAGGAGCTGGACCAGACAACCTCTTGGGTCTTTTCCAGCTCCAAGCTAATGCCCAGCCTTTAGCACAGTGCCTGAAACATGAGGAGCACTTAATAAATATTTATTAATTGATCTATCCCAATCCTCCACCCCATGAAACAATCTACAATGCCCTTGACAGGGTGTCCGTCACTTCCAGTGACAGAAAGCTCATTACCCCTTGAAGCACCTCATTCCTAAAGAGGAGATTTGTCTGGCAATGAAGGGAGGTGTTGGCCCCCCTTGGGAATGTGTCCGTGTGTGTTGGGTTTGGTTTGGGGCCTTTTTGGAGAAAGAGTAGGGTTCCTGAGGGTGTCTGTCCTCTGAGAGATACCTCAGAATCCTCAGAGAATATTTTCTCCTGATGTTATCAGGTTCCCAAGGTTGGATCTAAAAAACTACCTTCTCTCTTATAGCATCTATCACCTGTTCTTCCCTGGGGATTCTCTCTTTCCAGCTTCCATGGAAATGATCCTGAGCTAGAACCCTGGTTGCCCTATGGGGTTTTCAAATAGGTTTTTACTGCTCTTAACTGCAATAATGTACCAACTCCATTTCCATCCCAACTTTGAGGAAATAAATCAAGGGAATTTACAAATATATAAATTTCAAGTCTCAACAAAAGAAAAATAATTATCTAGGGTATGTTTGTTGTAAATGAATGGTTTTACAGTGGGCATTATTGAATCATTTGAATTCACAAAATCAAACAATGTTAACATTCTATGAATCTGTGGATTCAAATCATTCAGCTCTAACATTCTGTAATTTTATAGATTCAAGCTAATCAATTCAACTACCATTCATTCATCTTTTACTAAGTACAAAGCTCTCTATTAGCCATGGTGCTAGAGATTCAAAGGCAAAATTAAAAACAGCCACTGCCCTCAAGAAGCTTATATTCTATTGGTTGGATACTGCAGCCTTTCAGGAGTGGCTTAGTTGAAATTAGATGACGTCAATGTACAGCCGACCCAATTTCTTGGCTTTCTGCAGCAATATATCACAACTCATAGACACGTGTAGGAGGGTAGATAGGAAGAGTGCAGGTTTGGGTTCATCAAGGCATGAAATAAGGAAGCAAAGGATATTCAAAAGTAGAGGCTATTGTATAATTGAACAGTTTAGCCAGAGTCAAGACTAAGAAGAGAATAAAATAAGACCAGAATATAGATGGTGGACTGGTGGACCAAGGAAGGGTGGTGTTGCTGGATTCATGGGGAATACAAAAATCAGTTTTGGATGAATGAGGCAAAGGTATTGATACAAGGACTGGAGGCTAGAGATAGCAATGTCAAGAGGAAGGGTAATAATGGGTGATGTTGTGGTCATCTAATCCAACCCCCTCCTTACAGATGGAGCTGAAGTCTGGAGAAGGGACATGTCCAAGCTGGAACTCATTCCTCATCTAGAATTTCCTTCCTGTAGAGGTCATCTAGCCCCTGTTTGAAAAGCTCCATTGACAACCCATTCTCATTTTAAGTAACTTTGTTTTTTTCTTCCCTTAAATCAAGACTATTATTTAAGAAAAAATCAAGATTTTTCTAAAATCTGCATCTCAAACTTTCATCTACCGTCACCATCTGCCTTCTACTCCCACCTCAGGGGCTAAATCTAATTCCTCTTCCAACTCACAGCTCCTAGATAAATACTAGATTAATAAACTGAGGCCCAGAGAGAAGAGACTTGCCCAGAGTCACATAGCAAGTCAGTGCAGAGCCTAAAATAAAACCCAGGTATCTTGACTGAGCCAGCAAGGTGGCACAGAATAGAGGCTGGGCCTGGAGTTGGAAGACTTATCTTCCTGAGTTCAAATGTGACTGAAGACACTTACTAGCTGTGTGACCCTGGCAAGTCACTTAACCCTGTTTGCCTCAGTTTCCTTACCTGTAAAATAAGCTGGAGAAAGAAACTGCAAGCCACTCCAATATCTCTGCCAAATAAAGTCTCATGACTAAACAACATCCTGACTCTAGCCTAGACTTTTCTTAAAATACACAGTTCTGATCATACCACTTCTGTGCCAAACACCAGGCTAGAGAGAATCCCACTAACCCAGGAACCTAGGGAAACCCTAAGTAAGGCCCCAAGGCAGATGAACAACGCGAAAGAGGAAGCAAAACCAAGCAAGAAAAAGAAAGACAGCTGTAGTTTGCTTCGATCTGCATTCAAACTCTGTTTTCTCTAGTTCTTTCTCTGAATGTAGACATCTTTTTCCATCATGAGTCTTTTGGAGCTGTCTTATAGCTTTGCATTGCTGAGAAGAGTCCAGTCTATCAAAGTTGGTCATTACACACTATGTATTATTTAAAAACGATTCCACATATAAGACAACCCAGGTTTTGAGAGGTTGACTGATTTGCTCAAGGTCACGGTGTCAGAAAGTGTCTGTGGCCATATGTGAAGCCAGGTCGTTCTGACTCCAAGTTCCCTTTCTTGCCACGGAGAAAAAGGAGGGTTATAGGATTTAGAGCTGCATTGTAGGACCTTAAAGAGTCTCCAGTCCAGGAGTTCTTAACATTTTTTGGGCCATGGGCCCCTTTGGCACTCTGGTGTGGACTACTATGGGTTTCTACTTCATTCATATTTGAAAGAAATGCAAAATTTTAAGTAAAGGATAATTAAAAGTAAAGATGCAATTCTTTCCCATCCTAGTTGATAGAAGCCCTGAAATCTATCCCTGTACCACTTAGATGGTGTCTGTGAGCCCCAGGTCACGGACCTCTGCTCTACCCCATCATTTTACAGAGAAGACAAAGTTGAGGTCCAGGAAAGGAAAATGAGTTGCCAGAAGTCATAGAGTTTATTAGGAGACTAATTAGATAATCATAGTACTAGGAGCCTCTCGTCCTCGTCCCAGCTTCTCGTTAACTAGCAAAAATAGATTAGATGCACTCCAGATCTCCTTTCAGTAATGATGATGGTGGTGGTGATAAATAGCCAGAAATTATATAGTCCTCCTTAGAACAATCTGGTGAGGCGCTGTTATTATATTCTTTCACTCCTATTTATCCCTTTTTGCAGAGAAAATAACCAAGGCTGAGATTGGCCCAGGGTCACACAGCTAGGATGCATCTGGGGCAGAATTCGAATTCAGGTCTTTCTGACTCCAAGCTCGGCCTTCTATCCTCTGCAACACCTTGCTGCCTATGAAATCTATGAATTTTCTGACTGACTCTAATGCATATGGCACATCACCATGTTACCCTCCCTAGTACAAAACCAACATTCCCTCCCCCTCCGGGAGCGGTGTGCCCCCACCCTGATACGTATTATTGATCCTGGAGAGGGGACTAGCTTCAGGACTGAGGCTTTGGGGGAGGGGCAGCTCGCGAGCTGGGCACGCAGGACCAGCTGGCCAGGGCCTCAGCCTGCAACAGCAGCTTCTGACATGCATATACTACAGAGGCTTGGAATATTCCCAGAGAATCATCCGCTTGGGGGAAAAGGGGGCGAAGTTCCTGGACTCGGCCTGCAGGTGGCGCCGTAGCTCTCACAGAGTTGGATGGGAGCCTGGAGGAGATGGGACTCGGGGCCAGTGACCCCAGAGCTCCCGGTGGGGAAAAGCGAAAGCCAGAGCTGCTGGACCCAGAGGCGGAACGAACCAAGACTTGGAGGGGTGGGGAGAGGAGAGCGAGAGGAAGGGCGGAGCTACGTTGCAGGGACCGCCCAGCTTTGCGCTTTCCCCCCTCGCCCGGCTTCCGCGGGTGGTTTCTCCCATGCGCCGCATTCGCTCTGTGTTCTAGCTCTCTCTCCCGGTCTCTCTCCCGGTCCCCAGGCCGCGGGGGGAGCCCTTGCATCCGGCGTGCGTTCACTCTCTCGCTGCTCGCCAGCTTTCCGATCCGTCCCCGCCCGCTGCCGCCGCCGGGATGCTGTGGCTGCTGGTGGCGCTGGGGCTGGCAGCCGCCTACTTCTCCCTGCTGGACGGCTGGTACCTGGTGCGCGTACCGTTGGCTGTGCTGCGCGCCCAGCTGCTGCAGCCGCCCGTGCGCGACCTGCTGGCGGAGCAGAGTTACGCCGGCCGCGTGCTCCCCTCCGACCTGGACCTGCTGCGGCACATGAATAACGCGCGCTACCTGCGCGAGGCGGACGTGGCGCGCGCCGCGCACCTGGCACGCTGCGGGGTGCTCGGGGCCCTGCGCGCGCTCGGGGCGCACGCGGTGCTGGCCGCCTCGTGCGCGCGCTACCGCCGCTCGCTGCGCCTGCTGGAGCCTTTCGAGGTGCGCACCCGCCTGCTGGGCTGGGACGGCCGCGCCTTCTACCTGGAGTCCCGCTTCATCAGTGGCCGCGACGGCTTTGTGTGCGCGCTGCTGCTCTTCCGCCAGCACGTGCTGGGCACCACACCCGACCAGGTGGTGCAGTACCTGTGCAAGAGGCGGGTGAGCGAGCCCCTACTCCCCGCCGGTCCGCACCCTCGGCCGAAAACCCTCCCTGGCCCCCTCCCCAAGAGAGCGCTCCTTGGATGGCATCCCCCCAGCGACATTCCTGCATGCACCAACTCCCTCCTAACCCCCATAGCATCTCTCAAGCAGATATCCTTGGTGCAACACCTTCCTCCTAGAGCTCCCTCCGGTGGTATCCCCGCATGTGCCAACACCCCCTTCCTTTCCTGGTGCCCCCTGAATGGCGTCCCCAAAAGCAGACAATCCTGCATACGCCAGGTATTCCCCACCCCCAGCTCTCCATGCACGGGCTGCGTTTGTGCCCCCAGCAGCCTCGCATTTCCTCCACTGCCCCCGCCCCCATCTCCTAATAATCCGGGCAGACCCTTCAGCAGGTTTCTTTTGGGCCCTCTGGTTCTCTTGTACCCCAGCTGATATCCTCTCTCTTCTCCCTTCTCACCTATTGTGTCTGCTGCTCCCTTTGCTCTCTGTTCTACCTAATTAACCCTCCAGTTCTCCCCATCACCACCACCGCCTAATTTTTATTTTAATTTACATGTCCCACATGATCCTAAAATGTTAGGGCCGGGAGCTCCTCTCGAACATAAAACATAAGGAAGGGACCTTAGAACACAGAGTGTCTGAGTAGGGAGGGCCTTAGAACACAATTATCAGAGCTGGGTAAGAGCTTAGAATATAAAGTCAGAGCTGGGAGGATCTTAGAACACAGTATCAGAGCTGGGTAAGAACTTAGAATATAGAAAGTCAGAGCTAGGAGGGACCTTAGAACTCAGAATGTCAGAGCTGGAAGGGACCTTAGAACACAGTGTCAGACCTGGGAAGGCCTTAGAACACAAAATCAGAGCTGGCTAAGAACTTAAGTCAGAACTAGGGGAGAGGGGGGAGCTTAGAATACAGAATATCAGAGCTGGGTAGGAACTTAGAATATAAAAAGTCAGAGCTGGGAGGGACTTTAGAACACAGAATGTCAGAGCTAGGAGGGACATTTGGCTGTAGAGTTTTCTGTTCTAGCAACTTCTTGACTTGTCCTGCATAATCTTTCTTGACCACAGCCACACCATGTCAGTTAATTGTAATGGAATAAAGTCTAAACTTTGGAACATAGAAATTCCAGTGTAGCCTTAGACAGAATGCTTGTAATTAATTAACTGCTAGTCAGTGGGAAATAAAACTTGCAAAGGATTCAGCCCTCAAAGAACATATATTCAGTGGGGGCATTGCAGATTATACTAAGATAAAAGACTTTAGAAGTTAATTTGAGGAGGGAGGGAGCCCTGACCACTGAAGGGGCTGGGGAAAGGTTATGGTAGGATGGCATGGTGGCAAATGCCATAGACTTGGTGTTAAAGAGACTTGTGTTCAAATGTTAATTATTAATTGTATCTCACTTCTGACATTTAATGTCTTCTGTGACAACTGGCTAGTTACCAAACCTCTCAGTGACCCATCTTTATGTAGAATTATATATAATTGTAATATATGATATATGTAATTCTTTACATATATTTACATTATGTATCTTATATTTAGGTTTACATTTATCTAATTCTTTACATAGTTGTTAGGATGAGTGTTTCTCAAACCTAAAGGGCTATATAATTAACTGTTATAGAATATAGAAAGTCAGAGCTAGAAGGGACCTTAGAACACAGAAAACCAGAGCTAGAAGAGACTTTAGAACATAGAAAGGCAGAGCTAGAAGGGACCTTAGAACATAGAAAACCAGAGCTAGAAGAGACTTTAGGACACAGAAAGGCAGAGCTAGAAGGGACCTTAGAACACAGAAAGGCAGAGCTAGAAGAGATCTTGGGACACAGAAAGGCAGAGCTAGAAGGGACCTTAGCTTAGGACACAGAAAGGCAGAGCTAGAAG
>NW_027187460.1:983037-1023250 GCF_028583685.1 Petaurus breviceps papuanus | reverse complement strand
GACCTTAGCTTAGGACACAGAAAGGCAGAGCTAGAAGGGACCTTAGCTTAGGACACAGAAAGGCAGAGCTAGAAGGGACCTTAGAACACAGAAAGGCAGAGCTAGAAGGAACCTTAGAACACAGAAAACCAGAGCTAGAAGGGACCTTAGGACACGGAAAACCAGAGCTAGAAGGGACCTTAGGACACAGAAAAACAGCCAGAAGGGACCTTAGGACACAGAAAGGCAGAGCTAGAAGGGACTTTAGAACACAGAAAGGCAGAGCTAGAAGGGACCCTAGAACACAGAAAGGCAGAGCTAGAAGGGACCCTAGAACACAGAAAGGCAGAACTAGAAGGGACCTTAGGACACAAAAAGACTCCCCTGGGGCCTGAGGCCCTTGCCACTCATCCTGGCCCTCCTAAGGACTCACCGTGTGACCTAGGGCAGAGACACTGCTGGGGCAGAGGGACGTGGATTATATAATCACAGAATGTGAGAGCAGGAGGAAGCCCCTAGAGATCCTTTCACATCATCTCATTATAATTCATTAGGAAAGCTTATGTTACTTCGTATTATTTCAGTTGCTTCTCCTGTGAGGTAGATGTATTTGTGATTGGGACCAATTTATGGATGGGAAAACTGAGCCCTCCAGAAGGGAAGGAAGTGGTTTATTGAGGTCCAGATAGCAAGGTCACAGGTCTCCTGATTTAAGACCAGATTCTTCCTTGGTCTTTAAGCAATAACAGCATTTCAGGACATTTGAGCCAGATGGGCGATTCTGAACAGTTCTGAGCTTAAACTGCAGGGTTTGAGAGTGGGGAGGAGGACCAAGCCCTAGGTCAAGGAATTTCCAGAATCCCAGAATTAGGAAAAACCTTGGAGGTTATCAAGTCCAGAACTGGGCATAAAGTCCCTCTATAGTGTCCCTCATCAAATTAGAGAATAACAATGGCACTCTATTAGCTAATGCTTTAAGGTTTGCAAACATTTAACAAATTTTATCTCACTTGACCTTCACGACCACCTTGGGAAGCAATATGCTACTTTTGTCCCCGTTTTACAGTTGAGGAAACTGAGGGAGACAGAGATGAAGTGACTTGCCCAGGGTCACACAGCTAGTGAATGTCTGAGGCTGGATTTTCACTTGGGTCTTCCTGACTCCAGTCCCACCGTTCCACCTAGCTGCCTACCACCAGAGCTGGCTCTTTGCTCTTTCAGACCATTTTCATTGTTAGGAAGTGTTTCCTTATGTTGGAATCTGCCTCTCCCACTTATCCTCATTGATCCTAGTACTCTCTGCGGTCAGGCAGACCTCTCCTATGTGATACCCCTTCAGCCACTTGAAGATAGCTGTCAGGTTTCCTCCTAAATCTTCTTCCCAAGCTAAATATCCTCAATTCAACTGCTCCTCCTGTGGCACTGTCTCTAGTTATCTCAGCCCCTGCTCACCTTCTGGACACCTCAAAAGATCTTTCATCTTAAAAAAGAGGCACCCAGAATTGAACTCAGTACTCCTCCTGTAGTCTGACCTGGGCCAAAGACAGTGGGACTATGGCCTTTCTTCGTGGGGCTTCTCAGTGCAGACCAGAGAGCCCAATTAACCTTTCAGACTCCCGTGTCACTCTTCTGATACATATTAACCTTACAGCACCAAACCCCAGTTCTTTTTCACATAGATGTGGCTGCCTCACCCATTATGTTCTCCAGTTGATTTTTTGGACCCGAGTGTGGCACTTTTCATTTGTCCCTGTTGGATCCCATCCTAATCAAAGGAATCCTAGCTTATCAGGATCTTTTCAGACCTTGACTGGGTTATCCAACCCATGAGCTGTCATACCTCCTAGACTGGAGAAGTTCATGGACACCCACACCCAGTGCAAGCCATTTACATCTCACAGCCTGTTTCTTCCTCTGTAAAATGGGGGATAGTCATGCTTGAATGACCTGCCTTGGGAAGTCATGAGGAGGAAATTGCTTTAATGAGGTTCTTTAGTGACCTTAGAAAAGAGTGGGGGTGAAGAGAAATCCAATAGGAGACACAGGAAGACCTGAGTGCAGATCCAGCCTCCAGACCAGGGAGCAGACTCCCCTGGGACCCTTGAGCTGGTCCTGGAAGGAAAAGGAGGAAAGCCTTCAGGTTTGGAGGTAAAGGAAGCCTTGGCTGTGTGTAGGTGAGTTAGGTCAAGAGGACACTTCTACAAATGTGAGTTTGGAGCCTGGAACACCAGCTTGAGGGCTTTCAGCCACATGTGTGGGGTATTTGGAGCAGCGTCTGTAGGGGTCTCAAGGTTTTGGAGTAGGGAAGGGGCTCAGCAAGAGCAATTTTATTCAGGTGGCAGAGGCTGGCATTTTGTGCAGGGTACATTCAGAGGGAGACTGGTGGTAGAGATCTGTCATCTGTCCTGAGCAGAGTATGGGAGTGCCATGATCCCGGCCCCATCAGCCTGACTGAGGCCATCAAGTCGGGAGCCTGGAATAGCAGGGCTTTGTAACCTGGGGCTTGTGAACCTGGTTTTGAGAGAGCATTTTAATAACTATATTTCAAGATAATTGGTTTCCTTTGTGCCTGGCACCTAGTAGGTCCCTGATAAATGTTGATTAATTGATTGTAATCCTGCAGTTTTTGCTTTATACATTTAAAACACCTCTGGGAAGCAGAATGTAGGTTCCACCACAGGGCCAGAGGGGTCCGTGTCACAGAAAAGGTTCAGGATCCCTTGCATCCTCACAGAGCTCATCTAATCGAACTCCCTCATTTTATAGATGAGTAAAGGGCGTGGGGCTCGCTGCGGCCGAGTGTCTTACCCAAGGTCACAGATGGGATTTGAGCTCAGGTCTTCTGATTCAGAATGCACTGTGCTGGCTCACTGTGTTCCTCCTGGACCCTTACCAGCTCTGGTGCAGTGGGTAACACCCTGGGTCTGGAGTCAGGAAGGATCTGGCCTCAGGCCTTAGCTGTGTGACCCCTGGGCAAGCCTTTTAACCTCTGCATGCCTCAGTTTCCTCAACTGTAAAATGAGGATAAACAGCACCTACCTCCAGGGTTATTGTGAGGGTCACATGAGATAGTTGTGAAGACCTTAGCACAATACCTAGACACATAGGAGGTGTTTAATAAATGCTTCTCTTCAGCCTCAGGAATCTGATTTTTCTTAATTCTACTCATTTCTATGCCCCATGAGAGACAAGGGTGATAGGAAGTGTGTTGGATTTGGAAGTGGGGCCTCTGTTGTAATCCCGGTCTTGGGCACATGTGCTTGACCTCTCTGAGTCTCAATTCCTTGTCTGTAAAATGAAGGGAATCGACTGGGTGACCTCTGAGAACACTTGCCCTTCTTAATCCTGGGATACTGTGATTCCTTCTCTGTTTGGTCTCCCAGGACTACAGAGAGAGAGAGATGGACGTGGGCCCTAACCTGACAGGGAGGGACAGTAACTGATCATCCCTTAAAATACCTGCAGCAGGTATGGCTAGGTGGCACAGTGAATAGAGCACTGGCCCTGGAGTCAGGAGGACCTGAGTTCAAATTTGGGCAAGTCACTTAACCCCAGTTGCCCTGCCCTTCCCCCTCCAAAAAGCAAAATAAAATAAAATACCTGCGGCTTAATATCCAGAGTATTGAATTTAGAAGTCAGAAGATTTGCACCTAAATGGTGGCTCTGCTGGTTACTCACTTAAGTCAGCTGTGAGACTTACCTGATTTGAGCCTTAGTCTTCTCATTTATGGAAGGAAGGAAGGAGATGATTAAGCTGACCCTAGGGGTCTGAGGGCTTCAACAGGACCAGGCCCGGTTCTCTACCTGTGATGTGCCAACCACTGTATAGTTTGATAGGATGAATGCATCTAAATGTTATTTAATCTGGAGCAGACAGAAGGCTGTGGACAGGGGTGACCAGGGAATAATTCCCTGAAGAAGTGAGGCTGGAAGAGAGTGGGTGGGATTGGGGAGATTATTCCAGGTCAAGGCAGAGAGCAGTCCTAACTGTGTGTATAGGCAGGAATGAGCTTGGTGTATATTGAAGACAGGGAGGTACTCCGATCTCCATTGGTTCTAGAACTGGAAGGAGCTTGTTAGAGATTATCTAGACCAGGGGTGGGGAACCTTCGGCCTCAAGGCCACATGTGACCCTCAAGTGCAGCCCTTGAGGACCCAGAGGGTCACATGTGGCCTTGAGGCCACAGGTTCCCCACCCCTGATGTAGACCCAAGGTTTTTTAACCTTTATTTGTTGTCCTGGATCCCTTTGGCAGTCTGGTGAAGCCTATGGACTTCTCAGATTAATGCTTTAACATGCATAAAATGAAATAACTAAGATTATAAAGGAGACTATATTGCAATAGTTATCACATTTTTTAAAAGTCCATGGACTCCCTGAAATCTATCCATTAACCCCTAATCTAGGCTTAATCCCCACCTCTCTTTTTACAGAGAGGCCCCAAAAGAAGAAATCATTTGCCCAGTGTCAGAGTAATATAGGTACATAACGGTAGGTGGTAAGTAGTCATTCTGGGACTCCAGAGCAGGTTCCTGGTGTCAGATTTGGTTCTTTTGGGCCAGGGCAATCATTGTCACTCACAAGTTAAGGACAGAACCCTGACCCCACCCTGAGCTGGACCCTCAGCTGAGGTTGTCAGCAAGAGCTTTGTGGAGGCAGAGCTACAAGTCAGGGGGCCTTCCTGGCTCAGAAGCCAGGACTGGGGGGCACTACCAGGCCCCATCTTGGTCCTCACCTGTCTGCTTCTCCTCCTCAACAGGTGGAGTCCCCTGAGCTCCCTGAGGATCTCCAGCACTGGATCAGCTATAACGAAGCCAGCAGCCAGAAACTCCGGGCGGAATCTGGCCTCAGCAGCACCAAGGATCAGTAACAGGCTGGCCCCTGCCCTGCCCCTGCCCCTCTTCTTGAGGAAGGAACGCCAGGGTCCCTGTCACTTTCTTAATTTATTTTCTACACGTTTGCACTTGTCCACTGGGGCTGGGGATTCTCAGGGAAGGGATGGGGGGAGGGCAGGGGGACTTCAGTCTGGCCCCCTACCCGGCAAGGGCCAGATTTGGGTAAACTGAGGGGAAAGGAAAGGTCAGACAGTGGCTGTCATTCCCATTTTACAGAAATGGAAACTGAGGCCCAGAGTATAGAAGCAGCTTGGCCAGTTTGACAGCAAGTCACTAGCAGAGCCACTGGCCCCCACGCCTCTCAGTTCCCAGCCCTGGGCTCTTTCTGTTACTCTTATCTATGCCTTTTTTCCTTGATTTTGCTATTTATGCCTCTCATGGGGCTTTATTCTTGAAGTGAATGACCTACCTGGAAAGCCCCCTTACTGACTAACTTGGGGTGGTGGAAAGAACTTTGGGTTCGAATCTCAGCTCTTTCATGATCTCACTATATGACCTAGGAAAGTCCTTTCCTGTCTTGGGACCTCTCTCCTTTTTCATAGGTTTCAGAGGATTTGGGGCTGGAACAGAAGTTAGAGATAGTTTGATCCAACCAGCCTTACAGAGGGAGAAACTGAGGCCCAGGAAGGGAAATGACTCCTATAAAGGTAATGTAGGGAGTGAGTAGCAGAGCGAGCAGTTAGTGCCCCTTTGTCCCATACCATGCTGAGAGGGGCGAGCTGGCCCACCCCTGAGGCCCCTTCCCAGCTCAGACCCCCATGAAGCTGACTTTTCCAAAAAGACAAAAGTCTTTTTTCTCTCTTTACCTGAGTGGGAGGGCCAGAACCATTGTGTGGGCCTCTTTTCGAGGAGCAGGGGAAAAAGAAAGATGAGTGGCCAGCCACCTCCCCCTGCCCATCCCTCAGACACCTGAATGTAGTGACCAGGTCTCTCTCCTATACAGGTTCCCCTCCAATAAGCACTTTATGGATGAGACTGTATTTAATCCACCATACTGGATCTGTGTCAAGGCCTGTACATTTCTGTCCACATATACCCCCTGTTCCTCCCAAGGAGCTGATGCTGGCATGTGGTCAGCCAAAGCAGGGAGGGCAGGCCCAGGCAGGGGAAGCCCCTGGGGCCAGGAAGTCAGCAGGGCCTGAGGGCCCAAGCCTACCCTCCACCACTGCAGCCTCTGCTTGCCTGGTGGCTGCCCCGACAGGTGCCCCAGGGACCATGTGTCTCAAGCTCTCTTTCTCCTCAGTTACCCCAGCCGTTCTCATCCCCTATCTCAGAAAAGCTGCAATCTTTTTGTTTTATTTAAGAGAGAGATATTAAAAGATTTTAAAACAAACTGTCCTCAGTTGCTGAAGGTCTCTTCATTCTTGGAGTCTTCTTGTTTCTGGTCCTTAAAAACACATTTGTGCCTTTGAAATTCTGGTCTTGGCGGGCGGGGGGGGGAGATGGGGGGGCACTTTTTCAGCTACCCTTCTCTCACATTTCAGTAATTCTTAAAGGTTTGCAAAACCCTTGCTGTGACAAAGGTAATATAACTGTTTCCATTTTACCGGTTCAGAGCCATGAAGTGACTTCTGAGGTTCACACGGGGAGGGGGTGGGGCAATTCAGAGAATATCCACCACCTATGGCAGGTGTGTACACAGGGAGAAAGCAGCTGAGCTATCAGTGCAGAAAGGCTGTTACCTTAGGGAAGCAAACCTGTTTCTCAGGGGCTGACACGTTCCTGTTCCATGAGAAATGCTGGGAATCTGACAGATCGTTATTAGAAATTACCTTAAGGCAAATGCTTCACTTGGGAATCTATCCTTAGGGAAGTTCGCTTTGAATCAGGTAGTTGAAACAAGGGTAAATTGGGGCAAGTTTTTGTCATTTCAGTTGAACTCTCTGCTAAAGGCCTACGGGTATGCTAGGAGCTGCTGCTGCTGTGCTGTGCTTGGGGTTGGGAGAGATGCAGAATTTGGAGAGGCTGTCCTTGGCCTCTTGGGGACCCCGGTGTGGGAAGATGATACCCACATATGTCATTCTGATGCATCGTATTATATAAATGCATCAGAGGGACAGGGTGTGTAAGATCTGAGAGGAAAAGTCATTATTCCAGAAGACTTCCTGGAGGAGGTGCCTCTTGAGGGAGTCTTTGGAATGCAGTGAGAGAAAGTGTGGTAGAGTGGATACAGACCCAGTCTCAGCTCCTGTAAGAGGAGGGTTGAAATTCTGCCTCTGATGGGCCCTACCTAGATGACCAGGGCCTTAGAGATGAGATGCCAATAGGTATCATGGAGGACGTTTCCCATGGGAGTTCCCAAACATGAAATCACAGATCTAGACTAAAATCAAGGAATGTGGGTGCGAAAGAGGTAAGCCAAGGAGGTCATTTTAGGCCTGGCCTGATCAAAGGCATGGAGGCATGAAAGGGCAGGGTGTATTTGAGGAGTGTGATTAATGATTAATCACCATACCCCAGGATCATTTACTGCCTCTGTACAAAACACGCATTTCACTGATTGAGACACATCACTTCTGAAACCTTGTCACATGAAATAGGTGCTAGATAATCTCTGAGTTGCTATTATTCCCTGGCTTCCTAACCTCCCCCATCAAACCTATCAGTATCTTGGTCACCTGAATTCAGCTTTGCAACTGACAGGCTGTGTGACCCTAGGAAATCACTGTTCCTTTATCCGTTAAGTGGAAATGCTTTTATTACCTCTGTCGTACCAGGGGTTTGTGAGGAAAAGACTTTGCAGACCCATAACATCACATGGTTCAGTGTATCGTGGAATCTGTAAAGCGGAGGGCCTAAGTTTGATCCCTTACCTTGCTGCCTGGTTATGGTCTTGGGGCCAGGGGAGGGATTTATTTCATTTCTTTGGCCCTCAGTTATCTCGTCTGTTAAATGGGAATCATAGGCTCATATATTTCAATCTAAAAGGGACCATCAAGTCCACCCCCCACACTGTGAACCGTAAAATGTAATTGAAATGAGTGTAGACATGAAAACAAAAACAACACCCTCTTGAGCTCATCTTGGCTGAAGGTGTAATTGATCTGGAGCTCTGGCAGAGGTTTTGCTGGGACCTCGATGCCTGCCCCCGCCCCCCATGATTCTGAGCTGGGATCGGCTATCCTGGCCCCGGTGCCAAGCACTCCTGGCTTCTGATAGTACTAGAGGGCTTTGGCAGCCCACCTTGGCACAGACCTTCCCATCTTCATTGTGGCATAGGTGTGTCTGTGAATCTGACTAAGCTACGTGTCATAGGCATCCCTGTGCATGTTTTTAGATTGGTGAGGGGGGCTCCCAGACCCCAGAACTCCAACCCCTTCGTAAGGCAGAAGTGGAACATAGCTGGGCAACACAAGGCACCGGCAGAGGGACTCAGTGAGGCCAGGTTGATTACAAATGGTCGTCTTGGGGGTTGTCTTACGAGCACAGTGGGCAAGAAGACCTCCACATGTCTCCATCAGCTGTTTCTACCTACTGAAGGAGCATACAAGCTGTCAGCACCCACTAAAGCTCAGTTTATGTTTAGTAACGTCTGACTCATTGTGACCTCATTTGGGGTTTTCTTGGCAGAGATACAGGAGTGGTTTGCCATTTTCTTCTCCAGTTCATTGTACAGATGAGGAAACTGAGGCAAACAGGGTTAAGTGACTTGCCCAGGGTCACACAGCTAGTAAGTGTCCGAGGCTGGATCTGAACTCAGGGAGATGAGTCTTCCTGATCCCAGGCCCGGTACTCTCCATTCCACCACCTGTCTGCCCAGAAAACCCAGTGCCCTGGCCCAAAACACCATTCATCCCACCCAGATTATGGTGTTGTTGCATCACTAACTGAATTTCCCAGAACTCTTTATGAGGGAAGAGCCCTAGGAGACAGGGAACCCTGTGTTCATTATAGCCATCACTAACTGGCCAAATGACCTAGAGCAAGGGTTCATTCAGTGAGATGAGAGCCCTTCCAAATGTGAATTTCTTGAGGTTCCCTAGGCCCAGACTTTGGTGTGTTGATTGATCTCCCTTACCCATTTCAGGGTTGAACCCAAGGAATACACATTGAAGGAATTTAGCCTGAAGGAGAGAAGGCTAGGGGAACTTGACTGTAACCTTCAAATATTTTAGAAAGGATGTTCTGGGAACCAGGGATTGAAGTGTTCTGCTTGGTCCCAGCCGGGCAGATCCAGTAAAGTAGAGCTAGGATACCCTAGGGGTGCAGATGCAGGAAGCCAAGTTTACTAATTGCTCAGTCTAACATTCAGGTGAGCACTGGGCTGCCTCGGGATATGGCAAGGTGCTCTGGCTTAGGCAGGATGGCCACCCGGGGGGTATCTCCAAGAAAAACTCTCTCCTCCAAGCAGGGTTGGATCAGGTCTCCTTGGAACCCCCCTCCAACTTGGAGATCCTAATTCCATTTATACTCTGGGGAAAGTTTGCCTTTGATTTCCAGGAACATAGAGCCTTATGGGTAAAAGCTGACTTCTTCCCTGGGGCTTTGGGTATGACTTCAAAGCAAGATGACTCAGCCGGGTAGTTAATATTTTGAGAACCTATTATTTTTTTTTTTAAAGGCTCAATGGGTTGTGAAGTGTCCTCTTGCCTTAGTGATCTGCAAGCAGCCTGCCAACCCCTTTTTGGAAGTTAATTCAGGGGACCTTTTCCTCCTTACCCCCAGAGCCTTCACCTTTCACCAGTCTTAAGATTTCTGAGATCCTTGAAGTTAAAGACTTCTGGGCCTGTTGGGGTTCCTTGAGCCGACATGACCCACCTCTCCAATCCCTGCCTATCTGGGCCCCCTTTCTGAGCTGCCATTCATAACTGGATGCCCCAGTCTAGAATGCTGCTTTTCCATCTTCCTTTTCCCTTGTCTTTATGAGCTCTGGACCTCAAAAGTGTGTCTCTCCAGGTATTCAGAAGAGGAAAGACGACTTAGAAATTCACAAAGTCCTTTAAGCTGCCTAGCAGAATTCTGCTTCCTAAGCTCTCCTTTCTAAAATTTCCCAGGCTTTATCACTATTGCTGTTGTTGTTGTTAGAGTGTAGAAGAGACATTAGTAATCATTTATTCCAACCTCATTTATTATTTTTCTTTTTAAATTATGAATTTAAGCATCAACAAACATTTTGATAGCCAAAGAACAAAGAAAGCATTGTATGTGGAATGTAATTTTTTACAAGTGTATATTAAATTGAGCAAGATAAGCAACAAAATTGCCCTGTTTGTCCCCTTCTGAACATTTTGGTTTTCTTCCGTGTGTTTTAAATGTTTTATTGATGCTCTTTTAAAAATTGTACCTTTTTCTGAATTTAATGAACCCTCAAAAGGGCATTTCTGTATACAAAGCAGAATAGAAAAAGAGTGTTCTAGGTGGAACTGCGGATCTCCACTGTGTATAGCTTGATTTTTCTTTTTTTAAGTGTATAACAGATCCATCATATCACTTTCAAAGCTGTCCTGCCTCTCTGTCTTCCTTTGAACCCTCTGCTCTCTTTTATGTTTAAAAAAAAAAAACCTGCAACTTTTCTCTTTTCATCCTTTTTTGGGGCAACATAACTGCTAGTTCCTCCCTTCTCTCCCTTAAATAAAGAAGAAAAAAATTCTTGCAGAAAATAAGCAAAACAAATGGACAGATTTTCCATGTCCAAAAACATGTCTCATTCTGCACCAAGTCTTAACTCTCTTAGGAGCAGGGCAGCATACTTGCTTTGTCATTGGTCTGCTGGCATCAAGATTGATCATTGCATTGATCAGAGCTCTTAAATCTTTCAAAGTTGCTTATTTGTCTTTATAGTGTTATTGTAAAACTTGCTCTGATACTGCGCACTTCACTCCCCAAATCAATTCATGTAAGTCTCTCCAAGTTTCTCTGAAACCATTCTATCTGTCATTTCTTATGATGAAATAATATTCCATTACATTTATATACCATAATTTGTTCAGTCATTCCCAAATAGATGGATGCCCCCTTTGTTTCCAGCTTTTTGCTAAAAGAGAAAAAAAGAGCTACTATAATTTGTATATGAAAGTCTTTTCCCTCCTTCTCTTTGGGATACTGGGTTAGTAGTGGTATTTCTGGGTCAAAGAGGATGTTCAGTTTAGTGACTTTTGGGGGCATTGTTCCCTTGATACTTTTTTCCCCAGTTTCTATCACTATTTAGTAATTCACTTCCCACCCCTAAGTAGAAGTTCTCTGTGGTAATAAGGCTAGTCAAGCAAAATTCATCAACACAGTGACCATATCTAAAAAAAAAAACATTTTTTTTTCATTCTGTACCTCTTCCACTTACTATCTGCATGACCTTTGTCAAATCAGCTAACCATTTTGGGTACAGTTTCTTTATCTGTAATATGACTACATGCCTCATAAGACTCTCCTAGCTCTGAATCTGTGATCCTAGGACCTCTCTATCAAGAGGCAGGAAGCATGCTTCATGCGTTTTTTTATAAAGCCATGATTAGTTATCACCTTTACCAG
Organism: Petaurus breviceps papuanus; assembly: GCF_028583685.1. Classification (NCBI taxonomy): domain Eukaryota; kingdom Metazoa; phylum Chordata; class Mammalia; order Diprotodontia; family Petauridae; genus Petaurus; species Petaurus breviceps. The sequence continues at coordinate 1,011,911 of NW_027187460.1, read as the reverse complement.
TGACCTAAAGTTTTGAAAGTTGTTTTTGTTTTCATTATCATGGTCTTCTTATAAAATGTCTCCCTGGTTCTGTCAGTTTCCTTCTGCATCAGTTCATATAAAAGTTTCTCAATTTCTCTGAATCCTTGTTTGTCATTTCTTACGCCACAATAATATTCCATTGCATTAGTGTATCACAATTTATTCAACCTTTCCCCAATAGATGAGCACTTCCTTTGCTTCCAGTGCTTTGCCTACAACAAAGAATGCCACCATAACTGTTTTGGGCATATCAGTCCTTTGCCTTTGACTTCTTTGGGATATATGTCTAGTGGGGTATCAGGTCTAAAGCAACCCCCTTATTGTTAAAGGAGGACATTGAGGCTCTAGGTAACACTACTGCTTTGTTGTAGAGCTAGAATTTTAAGTCGGGTCCTTTGAATCTATATTCATTTCTCTTTCCACCAAACCCCTAGACTGAGATGATGCCTCTACCCCATGCCATGGTGAGTCTTTGTAATAAGATACCCAACTCTTGGCCTTCACAAATTCCCCTTCCATCCCCAAACTGGAGGCTTTCTATCCTGGATTGTTTTTTGGCTAGTCTTCATGATCCATCTCCACCCTTACCTACTTATAGCTTGCTCTGTGGGTAGAGAGACTTTTCCATAAATGAGGTTCAGGGTCAAAAAAAAAAAGGGACTTTTATCATCAACTTCTCAGGTTACCACTATGTAAATTATCTTTTCTAGCCAATTTTGCAGGTAGGAGTTTGGAAGGGTAGAGAGAATAGATTCAAGTTAAATTAGTAAGTTTTCTGAGTAACAAGAAGACTGGGGAAATTTTTTTTTTTATATGAACAGTGTAGTGTAATGGTAAGACCATATTTGCAATTAGAGGAACTAGATTCAAATCCCACTCTGCTCCTGTGTGACATCAGGCAGGTCACTCCCCCTTTCTATGCCTTAGTTTCCTCAGCTGTAAAATACAGGCATTGTATTGGGTCTTCAAACTTCCCTGTATGTCTCAATGGCTTTTTTCCTCTTTTCTGTCCCCTCTCTGCTTTGGGCAGAGGAAAGGGAGACGGCTAGTTAGATGTGCAATCACTTATTTATATAGAAATGTAGGTGGGACACCAAGAATCTGCTATCAACCAGAACTGACTTCATAATGGTCAAAAAGTTGAAGATTATAATCCAACAAATAAGCCTCTTCCAAAGTAACGGGTTGTGGGAATCTCAATTCGACCCAGCAAGCATCTATTAAGTGTCTACTATGGACAAGGCACTTTGCTAGTTACGGGGATAGAAGGCTTCAGAGCCTATGAAGAGCTTGCGTTCTTCTGGAAGGGTGCATCATGTTAACAGATAGGTGTATACTAGAGAATCTGAGTCAGGGCAGGGAAGAGAATATTACCCATTAGGGAAACAGAAGGATTTCCATAGGAGATGGCGTGTGAGCTTAGCATTGAAAGAAGTTAGGGATTCTAAGACCCAATAGAAAGCAGGGAGTGAGGGGAGATGGAGTGATGAATTCATGGAACAGCCCTGTATCGTTAAGGAGATACCTACAGCTGCTTAAATATTTTTTTAAGGATCGGATTGCACAGAATAATGACCATTCTCCACAACGAATTGGAATCAGCATAACATTTGTTCTGCACATAAGGACAATATAAAGCAGTATTAAAGAAATATATAGAGATAGAGTTTAACAGAGTAGTAGAAACATTTACATACATCAACAAACCAGGGAAGCACCAACATCTGGGTTCATGTGCTGGGGAGTCCCTTGTTTTCAGCCCCCAGAGTCCCAGCTGGGACCATCTGGGTGGGACTCCAAAGAATATATCTATTTTTCCAGATTATATCCAGTTTCAAACAAAGAAGGAATTGGCGCAGTGTGTTTTAGCACCTGACAGGCTTAGGGCCAGAGCCTGCCTACATGATTAGCATTTGATAGGCTTAGGGCCAGAGCTTACCTACATGATTTAGCACCCAGCTCCTTGCCAGAGTCTAGTGACCTTTGGCTTGACTCCAGGCTCTTTGTGACTCAGCATAGGATTTTCTGCAGCTGTGGACTGGGCCAGAGTTCAAAGGAGCAAGACATCAATGACTGATAAGGCAAAATGTCTGTGTTCAAAAGGACACAGGATCGATTCCACATGTTCCTGGAAGGGTGGCCAACCCTTCAAGGAAGAAGAATTGACCAGGTATAAGCTGACCTTTCAGTCCTGGGAATATGGTCCCTGTTCCAGGGAGAAAGGAAAACATATGTAGTCATGTAGGTCTATAAATATACAGGGAAGATCTTTATATTTCATTAACCCTTCAAGCTCACAGGAAAGCTTGGCTTCACCATGGAATGCCTGAAAGGAAATAATATGTAATAAGTTTGGGGAGGTAGGCCAGAGCTATGAGTCTGCATTTTATCCTAAAGACAATGGGATGGGAGGGTCTTGAAGAGGGGATAGACAAATCAGACTTGTTTCCAAGTTGGAGTCGGGGGTAGAAAAGGCAAGGATATCATGGGTCACATGGCACTACTCTGGTGGGGGCCATAAGACAGAAGCTGTGGTGTCAAGAATATATTGACTTGGGGGAAGTATAGGGATCAATGTAGGCTGGGAAAAATTGACCGTGATGAGACAGGTTTGGTGTTCCAGACCTACCCGGTCTACACTGGATAGATTATTTTATACAGTTGTAATGACCTTCCCCTGGTGTCTTCTATCAGAACAGATACTCTTTTCTTCTGAAGGCACAGTAAACACCCTGGCTTAGATCCAAGAGGTCTGTGATGTGGTAAGACAAAGAGAGGGAAGATCCTGGGAGTGCCCATCTGGATACAGCATGGAACCCAAGGGGAGAGGAAGACTAACAGGCTCAGTGCCTCAGTTGGGTGTTAGAGAATCAGGGAGGTTTGGAAAATGGTGGGAGATAAACAAGTCTTAGACTAGAGCTCTTTGCATGTATGTTCTAATCAGCACAGTCAGGAGGGGCGTTAATGATCCGTCTTGAATTGGATGGTGACACCTCTTTGCCCTACATTCCCTACTCCCTATTAGGGAAGGGGAGAAACCTTGACATTTGGCTAAGACTTAGGGTCCTGAACATGCAACTTCCTCCAGGGAAGGATCAAAGCTTTTCTGACCAAAGAGCGCCGCTATCTTAAAATCCGAAAAAGCTTGTGTTTTTTCGGGAAAGTCAAGGACTGGGCCTAGGAGAAGAGAGGCAGACACAGCCAAAGGAATGACTTCCTAAGCAAGTCCCCCTCAAGGACTACTTTTCTCTTCCCTCTCTGTCTCTTTCTTCTCTTCTGGCTCTATCTCTGATAATGCTAAACCTTTCCAAGTCTTTTTTTCTCTCCCCAAAACTCCATCTAGCTTCTCTCACTGGGGACACCACAAGAGTCTGTGCTGACCAGAAGGCATCCCAGAACAAGGGGCAGTTGCTTTGAGGCTCTATTACTTAGGTAACATTATTCCTGTTTTATGAAGAAAGAAACCAAGGATCAGAGAGGGTTAGCAATGGGCCTAGAGGCAGCTAATGGTACAGTGGACAAAGCGATGGACCTGGAGTCAGGAAGACCTGAGTTCAGATCTAGCCTCAGATACTTTACTAGTTGTGTGATCCTAGGCAAGTCATTTAATCTCTGTTTGCCTCAGTTTCTTTATCTGTCAAATGGGGTTAAAAATAGCATTTATCTCCTAGGATTGCTGTGAGAATAAAAAGAGATAATTGCAAAGCATTTAGCATAGTACCTGGAAAAGAGTTAAGTGCTATATAAATGGTAAATGTTATTATCATAGTCAGTGCTACATAAATATTAGATATCATTATCATTGTAAGTACCATGTAAATATTAGCTATTATTATCATAAATGCTATGTAAATATTGTTATTATTATCATTATAAGGAGTCAGTTTCAGAACTGTAATTCCAATTCAGGTTTCCTGAATCCAAGTCTTTTTTCTCAATAAGATTTATTAATGACTTTTGTTTTCCATTATTAGTATTAATAATAATAATAATAATTAGCATTTACATACCACTTTAAGACTTGCAAAGTAGTTTACAAATAGTATCTCATTTTATCCTCACAATAACCCTGGGAGGTAAGTGCTATCATTACCTCCATTTTACAGATGAGTAAACCAAGGCACATAGAGTTTTGTCTTTTGGGGTTTCTTTTTGTTTTTGTTTGTTTTGTTTTTTTGTAAGTGACTTGCCTACGATCATACAAAGTGTCTGAGGACAGATTTGATCTTAGATCCTCCTAACTCCAGGCCTGATGTTCTAGAAATGTCTCCATTGCCCAAGATTAGTCAAATCCAAAACACATTCACCATTCTGCCCTAGTAATCCCCCACCCCTCAGCCCAAGGGAGGCATGTTTCATTCTGTCTTCTCCAGCACATGTATGGTTTTTACAGAGCTTAGAATTATCATCTTTTCATTTGCATTGCTTTGGTCCTGTGTGTGTGTGTGTGTGTGTGTGTGTGTGTGTGTTTCTTTGGGTTCTGCTTATTTCCCTTTGTGTCAGTTCATACAGATCTTCCCATGTTTCTCTGAATTTCTAATATTGGTCATTTCTGTTACACAGCAACAATCTGTTACATTCACTTCCCAGTTTACTTAACCATTCCTCAATCAGTGGGTACCGTGTGGTTTCCAACTCTGTGATACCACACAAATTGCTGCTGTGAATATTTTGGAATTTATTTGATTTTTTTGTTTCTGTCTTTTTCTTCCTTGGAGTCTTTCCTCAGTTGTAAGATTTCAGGGTAGAAAGGTGTGAACAGTTTTCCAGTCTCTTGCATCATTCTAATTTGATATCTAGAATTGTTGGCCCAATTCACAGCTCCAGCAACAAATTATTTGTCAGTGTGTCTTCCCACAGCCCCTTTAACCTAACTTTCTGCTTTTGTTATCTTTGCCAAAGTACAGCTTATGAAGGGAAATGTTAATGCTGATATAAAATACTCATTTCTCTACCTTATTGATTTGGAGCATGTTTTCAAATGCTTATCTTTAGCTTACAGTTGTTTTGATAACCATTCATATCCTTTTACTGCTTATCTATTGGGTACCTCCTTTTCATGCCTCCCGTTCTCCATAGTTTGAGGAATTATGGGATCTTGAGATTTAAAGCTAGAAGTCAACAAGCATTTATTAAGCACTTACTGCATACCAGATGCTATGCTAAGTGCTGTGAAGAAAGGCAAAAACAGTCCTTGCCCTCAAGGAGCTTACAATCCAACAAGGAAGCCAGCATGCAAAGGAGTTATACAGGATAAAATGGAGATAATCACAGAGAGAAGGCAATAGCATTAAGATTGGGAGGGGAGGGTGGGAAGGGGAAAGGCTTTTTATAGAAGGTAGGATTTGAGCCAAGACCAAGGAAACCAAGAGGTAGAGAGGAGGGAGAGCATTCCAGGTGTGGTGGTCAGCCAGCAAATGTGCACAGAAGGAAGCTCAGAGATCCAGCCCCCTCATCTTAAAAATGAGGTACATGAAGAGTTCCTGAAGATCATATGGGCAGTATGGTAAGTATTGGTCAGTCCCCTTGGGGGGACTGGAAGGAATCCGGGTCTGCCCAGGCCTCCTGGCTTTCTGTCTAGAGTTTGTTCTCTTCTCTAGGGGTCCCCTGAGATGTTTCCATGATCTTTAATTCGGAAAATGTCAGGATTAAGAGGGGTTTTTAAAGATCTAGATAGTCCAATGTCCTCGTTTTATAGGCAAGGAAACTGAGACATGAAGAAGTGATCATATATACAGTGGCTGAATGGGGGCCGTGTGAGGTGAGTTAGAAAGGGCCTTAGATGCTGCTGCGGATGCAGGGAGAGGCTAGCCACCCTGGAGACGGCCAAGTTCTTGCCAGAGACAGAAAGGGTTGCTCTAGGGACCTAATCAGTTCTCTAGCAACGTCCACCTGGCAAACACTTACTGTGTGCTTGGCCTTGGAGAGAGGGAGAGAAATATTTGAGGCCGAGGTAGAGAGAGACTGGAATTCAGCCATGATGTTCCCTCCCATTCTCCTCCCCCCGCAACACCTGGACACCTCTCCAGACAGCCTGGGGGAGACAGGCCACAAGACACCAGTCTCCAGGCTCAGAATGGAATAGAACTCTCTGCTGGAAACAGCTAAATGGAGCAGTGTAGAGAGTGCTGAGACTGGGGTCAGGAAGAGCCTAGAGTTCAAAGCTTGCCTTGGACACTTACTAGCTCTGTGACTCTGGGGAAATCATTTTAACCTCTGCCTAGTTCAGTTTCCTCAGTTGTAAAATGGGGGTAATAACTTTTCTCTCGGAATTTTTAGGAAGATCAAACGAGAAAATATTTGTAAGTACTTGGCACATAATACGTACTATATAAAGGCTTATTCCCTCCCTCCTTCCCTGAGCAAAAACAGCAACAACAACAAACCATTATTTTGTTTATAGGTAGAAGATGCAACATTTGTCCTCCAGGAAGCCTTGGTTTGAGGGAGGAGACCCACTCCACCCTCCGATAAATCTAGTCCTAATCCAAGGTCTTCATCTTCACTATGCCTTTCTTTACTGGAACATGCGAAGCAGGTGGTCTGGACATTGTTGTCCCCACCTTGTAGAAGAGGAAACAGAAGCTCAAAATAATCAAGTGATTTGTCCAAGTTCACACAGAGTTCCAAATTATCTCTCCTTCCCTCTTCCCCCCCCCCCCCAGTAAGCAATTTGATATGGGTTATACAGTTTAGCCATGACGCAAAACACATTTTGTGGAAGAACACATAAACCCTCCTCAATTAAAAAAAAAAACAAGAAAAAGAAAATTTTTGAAAGTATGCTTTGACCTGCATACAGACTCCATCATTTCATTCTCTGGAGTTGGATAGCATTTTTCATCATGAGTCCTTCAGAATTGTCTTGGATCATTGAAATGCTAAGAATATCTAAGTCATCCACAGTTGATCATAATACAATATTGTCATTAGTGTGTACAATATTCTCCTGGTTTTGCTCACTTCGCTTTGCATCAGTTTATATAAGTCTTCCCAGGGTTTTTCTGAAAGCATCTCGCTTGAGATTTCTTATAGCACAGTAGTATTTCACCACAATCATATACCACAGCCTGTTCAGCCATCCACCAATTGATGGGAATTCCCTCGATTTCCAATTCTTTGCCACCACGACAAAGAACTGCTATAGAAATTTCTGTACATAAAGGCCTTTTTCTCTTTTAAAATCTCTTTAGGATACAGACCTAGTAGAGGTATTGCTGGGTCAAAGGGTGTGCATGGTTTTCTAGCCCTATGGGCATAGTTCCAGATTGCTCTCCAGAATAGCTAGTTCAGTTCACACCCCCATCAACAATGCACTAGCATGGAACACACTATTAAGTTTAATCTGCATTATTAAATTCATCACATTAAGTCTAAACAATCAATAAAACAGCAGATCATGCGCTGATATGTATTCAAAGCAAATTAAGCAGAACCAGGAAAACATTATACACAATGACCACAACAGCATATTATTGTTATAAAGAAGAAGAAGAGGAAGAAAAAGAAGTATGTGCTGATTTCTGAAGAGGAAATGTTCTACTGAAAATTTAACAATCAATTCTCATGTGTCTGTTAGAGCTGACTCCTGATTCTCAGTCCTGTGATATGTACTCTAGTATGACCTTAGAGAGTATCTGATACGATCCCCTCATTTAAAAAAATCGGTATTTTTGTTTGGAATAACTTTAATTTCTGAAAATAGCCATTCCCAACAAGAAGAATAACATGTTTTAAAAAAATATTTCAACAAAAGTAGCCACCACATCAACAGAATATGACAACATATGCAATATTTCATATCCGTAGTCCTCCACCTCTGCAAATAAGGGAGGGAGGGGCATTTTTTCATTTCTTCTCTAAGGCCAAGTTTAGACATTATAATGATAGTTTTCAGTTTTCTCTTTCCCCTCCATCTCCTTTTTCTTCCCTTTCTCCTCCTCCTCTTTTACATTTATATTGTTGTAGTTGGTGTGTTTAATGTCTTTCTGTTTCTGCTTACTTCACTCTATATTCGTCCATATAAGTCTTCCAGTGTTTCCCTGAATTCTTCATATTCATCAGTTGTTGCTTGTGAAGCAAGATTCCATTATTGCATTTATGTAACATAATTTGTTTAACCATTCTTTTCCTTTTCTATAATGTTTTTTTTTGGAGGGGGGGGATTGAACTTAAACACCAAATAAACATTTTCACATACACAGTAAAACAGAAAACCAAGGTTGCACATAACATTTCTAAGCACTAGAAATTTACTTTTCTTTGAAATACATGATAAATTCAATACCTCATCTTCAAAGCTGTCTTGCTTGTCTGTGATGTTTTCTGGCTTCCCTTTTGTTCTCTTCTATGCATTTTAAAGAATGTTTCTGTGACTTTCCTTCCTCCTCATTCCCTTCCCCTTTCTTTCTCTTTCCTTCTTTCTTCTTTTCTCTCTTTTTCTTTCCTTCCTTCCTTCTTTCCTTTCTTTTTCTTTCTTTCTTTCCTTCTTTTCCTTTTACAACCCTATCACTATCTCAAGACTTTCCTTCCAAGGCCTCCAACCCAGAAGAAAAAAGACAAAGAAAACATTATAAATATACATAATCAAACAAAAAAATTCCCACATTGACTGTGACTTAAAATGTGTATCTTATTCTGCAACTTAAGTTTGCAGAAAGTGGGTAATATACTTTAGCATCAGTCCTCTGGAATCATGTCTTTTTTTTTTTTTAGTTTTTATTTATTTGCTTTTTGGAGGGGAGAGGGCAGGGCAATTGGGGTTAAGTGATTTGCCCAAGGTCACATGGCTAGTAAATGTTAAGGGTCTGAGTCTGGATTTGAACTCAGGTCCTCCTGACTCCAGGGCTGGTGCTCTATTCACTGTGCCAACTAGCCACCCATTTAAGTCTTTGAAAGTTATTTTTCTTTACAATGTTTTTATTATATGAATTGGTCTCCTGGTTCTACTTTCTTCATTTTGCATCAGTTCATTAGTCTTACCAGGTTTCTCTGAAACCATCCCTTTTGTAATTTCTTACAGTGTACTAATTAGTACTCCATTGCATTCATATGTCTGTTTGTTCAGCAAATCCCTAATATGTATGCATCTTTCCCTCTCCCTCATATTCTAGTTTTTTGCTATAACAAGAAATGATATTTCTGTAGATTCTTTCTTTGATCTTTTTGGGGTGTGGGTTAACTGATATGGTATTGTTAGGTTAAAGAGTATGTATAGTTTAATGACTCTTTGGTCATAGATCCAAATTGCTTTCCAGAACAGATGGAACAATTCACAGTTCCACCAATAATGTATTAGTGTGCCTATTTTTCTATAGTCTCTCTGACAGTTTTCATTTTCCTTTTTTGTCATCTTTGCCAATGGGTGTGAGATGGAACCTTTGAGTTGTTTTAATTTTTATTTCTCTAATTATTAGTGATTTAGAGCATTTTTTCATGTACTTGAGAGCTTGTATTTCTTCCTATGAAAAATCCTTTGACCACTTATTTATTGGGGAATGGCTCTTGTTCTTATGAAATCCACTTTATATGTGTTAGAAATGAGGCCTTTATTAGACCAATTTTTCACAAAATTTTTTTTCTTTTAACTCTTCCCTTCTAATTTTGACTGCATTGGTTTTGCTTGTATAAAAGCTTTTTTCATATTATGTAATCAGAATTGTCCATTTTTGTCATCTATGTTCCTCTCTATCTCTTGTTTAGTCCTTCCCCTATCCATAGATCTAAAAGTCATTTTCTTACATGTTCTGCTTGTTTATTTTGTATCTCTTTTTAGCTAAATCCAATATACGTACTTGGGGCATATCTCAGCATATGGTATGAATGTTGATCTATACCTAATTTTTGCCAGACTGCTTTCTGGTTTTCCCTGTAGTTTTTGTCAAATAATGAATTCTTTCCCCCGTACATGGTGTAATTAGGCATATTAAAGATCATGCTACCATATTTAAATCTGTATGTTGTGTCTACTCCACTGATCAACCTCTCTCTTTTTAAAACTAGTACCAGGGAATTTTGCTGATTGCTGCTTTGTGCTACAGTTTGAATCTGGTACTGATAAGGTGTCATGGGGGACAGCTAGATGGCACAGTGGATAGAATGCTTGACCAGGAGTCAGGAGGACCTGGGTACAAATCCTGCCTCATATCCTAGGCAAGTCACTTAACCCTGTTTACCTCAGTTTCCTCATCTGTAAAATTATTTGGAGAAAGAAATCATAAACCACTCCAGTATCTCTGCCAAGAAAACCCCAAATAGGGTCATGAAGAGTTGAACCCAACTGACATGAATCAACAAAACAAAACTACTAGGGCCATTTTCTTCTTACTTTTTTTCCCTTGTTTATCTGGAGATAAAGTCAAGTTCATAGCTATTCATCAGAAAAGAGGGAGAAAAGAATTCCATCTTTGTGCAGAGGCTGAAGCATATGCCTCAGAGAACAGTGATTATGGCACAGTCACCATAAAGTGTATGAACACCTGTCAAGTTAGCATGAACTCTAGATGAGGAATGGGTCTCATCTAGCAGTTATGGCTGTCTGGAGTAGCAGGAACAGTCCCCCTACTCCTGACAGGGCAGCCTGACTGAGGTAGAAAAGCTAATATGTATGCACAAAGAGAAGAGTCTGGGACTAGAGAAATCACTCATGTGTGGGTGACTGAAACTGACCTTGAGATAAGCGTGTGGATTGTGATTGCTTCATTTGGACTCTGATTCAGTACCCCCCCCCCCCAAGACTAAACTAACTCAAAAGAAAGGAACGGGGAAGTCTGCTCTTGGAATCCTGAAGAGTTCTTTGCCTTAATGGCCTTGAGGCTTATCTGAAAGGAAAGCAGAGAGTATATTTAGGCATGCCCCAGGAGGAATCAGATAATCCTCTACTTTCTCTTCTGTTTCCTTGAAGAAGGAGAATTATCCTGGTTCTTTATCTTTATTGCTTCATTTATGAAGACTTTGCTTTGTCAAGTTCTTGACTTCCTTCACTTACCTGAGCTATACCTTTCTGCTTATTAACTCCAAGACTAGACTCAAGTAGAGAGATTATACAAATGCAGAAGGAAGTTGAGCATTGGACAAAGGAAAGGTTTATTCTCTAGTGAAAGATTTCTGAATCCCTCTAGGGAACCACATATATTGAAAAAATGTCACCAGGAAGAGACACTGACCCACGGGGAAATGCACATATTAGGATCTGGAAGGAGGTCTGCTTTTCTCTAAGACCCTCTGTGGTTATCTGATTTTTGTTCTCCAAGAAGATCAGTGAAATCATCGTAGTGCTGTCACACCTTCTACCTAGTCCCACTTCAGAAAAAGGAGCTAACACCAGATAAGAGTAAGAAAGATGAGCTTCAGTGAAAGGCAAGAGAGGAGAAGGATGAAGCAGACACATCCTCACAGGGACGCAGAGGGAGGCCCATGGTCCACACCATCCACCCAGCCCCAGAGAGAAAGAAAGACTGAAAGAGCAGGGAACCACATATGGAGGAAGACCCAGAACCATCCTTGCAATACTATTATGGACTGTGTAGATCCTGAGGGAAGGCAGGGTTATAGGAAGGGGTGCTAGATACTTCTTTCCCCCATGGGTGGTGGTGGGATTTACCAGAAAGGAGAGGTGTCTTAAGTCTTTATTGACTCAGGTGCAGGTTCTTTGTATCACCTGTTAAAGTGGAAAATAATTTTTTTTTTTATATTTTGTTACCCTGATGTCTTCCATAGGAATAAAAGACCAGTCAGTTGATATACATTTATTTTTTTTTCTTTTTTGCTTTTTGGAGGGCAATTGGGGTTAAGTAACTTGCCCAAGGTTACACGGCTAGTTTTGTGTGTGTGTGTGTGTGTGTGGGGGTGTTAAGTGCCTGAGGCCGGAACCGAAGTCGGGTCCTCCTGACTAGCCGCCCCTGATATACATTTATTAACCATTAAACTTTGGAATACTGTGCTAAGTGCTAGGTCCTTCTTAGGCAATGACAAATTATCGTGTTCCCTGGAGAAAATTTGCATAGGAGCTTGAACTGGTTATTGGATTTTTATCTTATTTTAATTAATATCTTCAATTCAAATATAACTTTCCATCCCTCCCCAACCAATGAGTCATTCCTTGTAGCGATTTTTTTTAAAGATAGAAACCCCCCCCCCCACACACACACACACAGTTCAATAATTGACACATCAACCCAGCCTGATAGTGTATACACTATCCCATACCCCTCAGACTTCCAGCTCTGCAAAGAAGGGAGGGGGGCATATTTTCTCAACTCTTCTTTTCTTGGTCATTACAGTTATATACCACTTTCAGTTGTCATTGTTGTTGTTACCTTTCATAACAAATAGGTGTAGGTTTTTAGAGATGTTGTTAAATATTGTTAAACATTTACCGGCATGCCCAAATACATGATTATACAATTTTAACAAAAAAGACATCATTTTATAAAATTTTCAGAGGCTACTCGTATCTTGGGGTTTACAAAGGCCTGCCTCAACCCAAATATAATAAAGAAAATAAAAGGCAAAAAAGGAAAACAAACTCTCCCTTCTCAGTGGAAAAATCTGGTCCAATCAGAGCTCCCAACATAGGTAGAGGCTGTGGAGTTCATTGGAAATTACTCCCTCACTTCAGGTGTTCTGGGTGAAAATTCTTCTAACAATGTCACTTGAAATTTCTACAAGGATCCCTTCAACACATAAGAGAATCCAGCTAGAGGTCTGGGCAGAATATTTTCAATGGGTTCTTGAAGCACATAGGGCACCCAAAGTTTCCCCATTGGACCCCTGGAACTCATTGCATATGGAGATCTAAACTCATCTCTCACTATAACATCAGGTTAATTTAAGGGCTCCCAAAAGGTATTAAGCAGTTGGGGTTGGTTCCTCATGGTTTCTAGGCCAGTGGGTAAACCCTATCCTATGGATCTGGAGTCTATATGGATCTCAGAAAAACTGTCCATACACATCAAATAATAAGGCAAACAGATTGGATCAAGAGTAAAGGAAAAGAAATGGTCATGGATAAGTTCCCACAGTGTACTGCAGGAAAATTGCTACGTACCAGTTTTCTAAAGCAACAACATCCATATTAAGCTCACATTAGCTTCCATAGTCATAATGGCCACATTAATACGATAGACATCAGTGCATAAGCTTTCGACCATGCAAAAATTATCTCAAAGAAACTGGCCCAACTTTTAATAGCAATGGAGGAAGTAATTATGTTAGTTACCTGTATCTCTTAGATATCACACCTTGTTAGATGATATCTTTTTCCTATGATGTGCACCCACAATTTTTCAGTGGTTCATGGAAAACTGATGAGTCACAAATTACTTAGAGATGTTGGGTAATCTGGAATATCTCACTGTATTTCAGAAGGAATTGGATGAACATGAGAAATACCCAAGAGCTTTTTATTGGCCTGATGCTATGAGCCTAAAGCTATGACTTAACAAGTGTTAGCTTTTCTAATCCTCTATGGGACCTTTATACGAGTCACCTCAGCAGGGAGGAAGTATTCACCCTGAGAAGACAAAAGGACTTTTGCCTGGACAAGTTTAAAGAATCATTGTGAGCAAGTGATATTTCTGTGATTATTGTCAGAGATTTATGGGAAAAAAAAAACCGATGTCCTCATTGTAAAACCTCACATGGGTAAGTCTCACCCATGTAAGTCAACTTTGATCAAGCATTTATTAAGCACCTACTGTGTGCTAGGTGCTGGGCTACATGCATGTGTATATAATAGAGGGAACAACCATAAGCAGAAGCATGTATAGGACAGTGTCTTAGGGGAAAGGAATATCCTAGACTTGATCTATTGGTACACTTTAGAGGCTGCTGGGATGGGAAATGTGACCAAGTCTTTAAGGATCTAATTAACTGCCTCACACAAGCAAGGGATTAGTCTTCACCCATTTTAGTAAGCCTTTTGCGTTACACAGTGATGCCAAGCTTGATGTCTTGGGAATGGCCTTGTACCAGGAGAGCTCTAGCTACTCAAAGACTCTTACGTTCACCTGCTAGGAACTCTCTGGTAGTGAGGCTGACTATACTATCCATTCTTAGCTTTGGAGTAGGCCTTACTAAGAAGTTCTAAGACCATGTGTCTGGAATTCTTTTATTTATTTACTTACTTACTTAAATTTTTTTTGCATTTAATAATATTTTATATTTTCCAATTACATGTAAAGATAGTTTTTGACATTCATTTTTGTAAAATTTTGAGTTCTAAATTTTTGCCCACCCTCCTGCCCTCCTCCCCTTCCCTCCCTCCCTTCACTCTCCAAGAAATCAAGCAATCTGATATAGGTTATACATGTACAATCATGTTACATATTTTATTTCCACATTAGTCATGTGAAAGAAGAATCAGAAAAAAAGGGAAAAACCATGAGAAAGAAAAAAACACACAAAAAAAGTGAAAATAGTATGTTTCAATTTGCATTCAAACTCCATAGTTCTTTCTCTGAATGTGGTTAGGATTTTCCATCATGAGTCTTTTGGAATTCTCTTGTATCATTGTATTGCTGAGAAGAGCTAAGTCTATTGTAGCTAATCATTGTACAATGTTACTGTTGCTGTATAGAATGTTCTTCTGGTTCTGCTCACTTCACTCAGCATCAGTTCATGTAAGTCTTTCCAGGTTTTTCTGAAATCCACCTGCTCATCATTTCTTACAGCACAATAGTATGGAACTCCCTTTTTTTTTTTTTTAAGCAATCGGGGTTAAGTAACTTGCTCAAGATTACACAGCCAGTTATTTCTGGGTGTGGTGCTGAGTATCTGAGCCCAGATTTGATCCCAACACTGGAGCCGGTGCTCTTACTCTCTGAGCCACCTGGCCGCCCCTAAGCAATTGGGGCTAAATAACTTGCTCAAGGTTACATGGCCAGGTGTTTCTGGGTGGGTGCTAAGTGTCTGAGCCTGGGATTTGATCCCCAGGTCATCCCAACACTGGAGCCAGTGCTCTTACTCTCTGTGCTATCTGGCCGCCCCCTGGAACTCCTTTTTAGATATGGATGGATACCAGCCCACTGATCTACCTGGCATCTAGTTGAACACTGTGACAATCTGACTAAGTCAGTTAAGTGTAAACCATGTTAGTAATGGTAATAGTGATCCCTATAGGATTTTTCACTTCATGCTCAAGTTTGAGCCAAGGCAGGAGTTGACAATCACCCCTGGGTTGATTGAGCTTATTTATTAGCAAGAATACTCAATAGGAATATGTGCATTTTGGCCTGAAATTACTTCCATCCCTGAGAATTCCCAAACCCATTATAAAATGTCATGGCTCAGTGTTTGCTAGTGGGCATCCCACAAAATGGTAGAACACTCAGTTGAGTGGTTGACTCTCAACAATGCTACGACTCAGTCTGAAATCAGCTGATGTTATACAGTTTCTAGAAGCATGGATCTTCAGAAGTTACAATCCTGAACCAATCAGCTCTTAGTATTACAAAAATAATACTGAATACTCCTTGTGCCTGAAAGAGTAGAACATATACCAGAAGTGATGACTTTCCAATTCTACAATCGATTCTTGTTGATTGACAATCCTGATCAAGGGAATATGTTTTGGCATCTTTTTTGTTGTTGTTGAAGGAGAGTATTGTCATTCTTTTTTCTGACTTGTGCACCAAGCCAAATTAAATAGGGTTTAATGAGGCATTTTGGCCAGATATAGTTATTTTAGAGCATAAGACTGTATCAGCCACTATCACAAATATGATGGTATCCTTTGAAAATAGACAATTCTAGATTGCCAGAGCCAGGAAAAAAATCTATGCATCAGCTAGTCATTTAGCATATAGCCCAAGAAGGTTTAAAGTTCTATTATGATGCTTTAATTGTGGTGGGGTCCTTGGAAGGGTAGGACCCTGATAACAAACTTACGCTATAAAGACTGAAATTAGGGTGAAGGCATTGATTAGGTAAAATAGAGATGATTAGATGGTGATATCACTAAGGTGAGGCAGTATGACAATAACTTGCTTTATGGAGTCAGGACAAATGTATTTATCCTTTTTACCAACCAATTTTCTCTTACTTGCCCATGTTAATGTCCTTTTCATAACCCCCATCTTTCGATATCTCTCTGTAGCACCTGCCACTGTGGACTACATCCTGGGTACTCTCTCCTCTCTGGGTTGATAAAGGTGTATGATACATGTGATTTTATAAACACAGAGACACACATGTGCATACATACATATATGCTTACATGCATATGATGGGAAGCAGAAATTGGCACCATCTATTAGTGGAAGATTTGAGAAATGCTTCAGCAAGGACCAGCCCCCATCCCCATCCCTATCCTCCCCCCGACCCCAACACACATCCAAGGCCTTCTGTGGGAGCCCTGACCAGGGCAATGCTATGTGTGACTGTCACTGTCCAAGAATGTTTTCTTGTCTCTGACAGTCCTGTTTGTTTTCTTTATTCTCTAAGTGAGCACGTTTATGTTCTAGGTCTTGTAAGCCTGTGTGCTTGAGGGGGATTTGGTTACGGTTCCACTAAGGAGTGGGTGGCATCAGATTAATTTAGAGTTCCTAGAATTTTTGGGTGAGTACAAGTAAGAGAGATGAGAAGCCCCCTGATATGTACTTGAACCCTTCATGGCAGGAGGGAGTCCTGGATTCAAAGTCACAGGCCCCAACTTTGTTGATCTACATGAGCTTTTTGGCCTCAGGATTCTCATCTGTAAAACAAAGTGATAGGGTAGGATGACCCTGAAGGTCCCTTTTAGCTCTAAATCTAGGAACCTGTCATTCAAGTGTTAGATATTCTTTGTCTTTCCTTTGGCCAGAGTTTTGCAGCCATTGATTGGTAGGAATGTGGGCAGAGAACACACACCAACCCACCATGAAATTAGATGTATGAGTCCAAGACTGTAGAATAAGTCCCCTTGAGCTCCCTGGAGGGAGTAAAGATTAGACAGGCTTTTGTTTCATGGCCTAGGACCTAGCACAGAAAGCCACGCCAAAAATTCCTTAGCTCATGGAAGGGCCATGGACCCCAGAGTCAGGGCTGGGGCTGTGGGCCAGGGCCAGACCCTGAGACAGGGAAGAGAAGGTGGACATCTCAGCTACTCAGGAGATGGCAGAGATGAGTCAGAAATAATAATACTAATTTTAAAGTCAATTCTATTTCTATAGTTTTCAGATTTATATAGCACTTACTTTACAACAGCATATAATGTAGGTAGTATTATTATCTCTATTTTGCAGAAGAAACTAGGGAATAGAGAGCTAGCTGCATGTAAGTGTCAGAACCTGAACTCGGACCCCTATCTTCTGGCTGTAAGCACAGGATTCTTGCCACTGCACCAGCAGACTCCCCTGCCCCGCACAGCTCATTGGAGGTGGTATAACTAGAGACCTCTGGGGTCCTGTGATTCGGGGACTCCTGCAAGCTTTGGGTCTGGGATGAAGATATGGGGTGATGATTATGGGGGCTGGCAGTACAATAGCTCAGTTGTGTATAGTGCTTCCAGGTTTACATAGGTCTCCTGAATCCCAGGCCAGGGAGAGACAGGGTAGTGGTTAAACCAGAATTAGTGCCCAGAACCCAGAATCATGGGCCAGATCTGTCTAGGGGAATTGGATATGAACCAACTAAGCCTCTTGGATCAGAAAAGATAAATAAGTAAATGAGGAAACGAGTGAATGAATGAATGTATGGAGAAATGAACAAATTAATAAATGAGTGAATGAATGAATAAATGAATTAATAAGCAAACAAGTACAAATACATATATATGCACATTTATATACATACAGATACATATACATATGCATGCATATGTATATCGGTTGCTAGGTGGCACTGTGGATGTAGCGCAGGGCCTGGAGTCAGGAAGACTCTTCTTCCTGAGTTCAAATCCAGCTTCAAACACTTAGTAGCTGTGTGACCCTGGGCAAGTCATTTAACCCTGTTTGCCTCAGTTTCCTCATCTGTAAATGAGCCATTTTACAAGCCATTCCAGTATCTTTGCCAAGAAAACCCTAAATGGGGTCACAAAGAGTCGTGCATGACTGAAATGACTGAACAACAACAGCATACATATATTTGTCGAATAAAAAAACTCAATGTCTCTGACTTTTGTTCATGTCTCTCAATGCCTTTTTCTTTATGTCACTCTGTTATCTGTTTCTTTTGCTCTCTCTCACTCTGTTACAAGTAGGTATCTGTCCCTCTGACTTTTTATCCTTCTTTCTTTTCTTCTCCCTGTCTCTGCCTTACCCCAAATGGGGGCCCTGGGGTCAGAGGGTCTTTCCCCGCCTCAGGCTAGAAGTTAAGGGAAAGAGATGTGTCTCCTCGTCCTGAGGACCAGTGTCTTCCCTTCAGAGCAGGTGTACTCTGTGAGCAGCCTTTGGGGTCCTTTCTTAGATCAGGGCTCCCTGAGGAAATCCCATGTCTTCCCTTAGGTCAGAACTTTCCTCTTCTCAGGCCAGGGCTCCCTGAAGACTCCATGTTTCTTCCACAAACTCTGAGACAGGGATCACATTTCTTCCCTCAGACCTAGGAAAGAGGTTTAATATCCTATTGACTGGAGAAGCCTCTAGGCTTCCTGAAACTGGCAGTTTTATGTTTATTCAAGGCTGTTCCATTCCTTTTGCCAAATTCTCAATGTTCCCTCTTCCTCCAGAGGAAGGAATTGCTGGATAGGTCATAGAAGAATGATGGAAGATAGTTCTCCAGACTCTGAGCCATAAGCAGAAGATGAGTCTCACTGCAGTAGCAAAAAAATTACTTTGCATCTCGGTGATATTCCCACTGCATGAGTCCAGGGATGTTTCCAGGCTGGTGGGAGCAGACGGGTAGAGAATAAACAATGAGAATTGTGATGGGTCCTGAATATGCAACCCAGACACCTATAGGACCATCTAGACTAGACTAAAGATATCAGGTAGAAGAAACTGGTAAGAACTGCGAGTCCCAGCACAGCCCTGAGCCTAGTCCCATCTCTCAAGGTATTATCTGTATTGCAGAGGTCTTTGTAGGAGCAGAAAACAGGGTGGGCAAGACCAATATCAGGGTCTGTAGCTATGCAGTTATGAGAGCAGGTCACTGTGGCATTGTTTAAAAATGGATATTCTGGAGACAGATGGAATGAGGATAGAGTGAAGAAGGGAATAGCTCCCTGCCAGGCTTTCAACTTTTACACTCTCCACTCTCAATTCAGTTCAATTCAAAACAATTATTAATTTTCTCTTGTGTAGGGAACCTTGTACTTGAGGCTAGAGAAAGAAAAGTGAAAAAAAATGGCACAGTTCCTGACCTGACTGTGCTTACAATCAAATCAGGAGGACATAGCACATACACTGTATGTCACAAAGCAGAGTGTAATGGAAGCCAAGGCAAAGTAAATTCTGGCACTAATGAGTTGCATGTCCTTGGGCAATTCATATGTTGTATCTGGGCCTCAGTTTCTTTTTTCTATAAAATGAAGGATTTGGCTTAGATGATTTCTAAGGTACTTTTCAACTCTAAATGCTATGAAAACACCATGAGAAATTTAATAGGGAGAGATTACTTTTAGCTGGGAAGGTCAAGGGGTTAAAGGAGTAAAGAAGACAAAAATTTGTACATTATCTGATAAAGGCAGAGCAAAGGGCCCCGAGTCACAGGACCCCAGAGGTCATCTAGTTATACCACCTCCAATCAGATGTAGTGGGCAGGGGAGGCTGCTGGTGCAGTGGCAATGAATTACTTGGGAGAAACAGTAGTTTATTATGATTTCATTTATGACCGCACCAGTATGTCTATAGACCCTAAATTAACTCAGAACAACTGACTTTGGCAAGATAAAACTGGATCAGGTTGGATTTTCCACCTTTAGCTAGTTATGTGTCATCTGAGTGCTGAATTTTATGCCAGACACACCTTTCATTGTTCTGTTTTGTTGCATTTTTAATTCTCTGGTTTGTTTTTGTTTTTAAGGAAATTATTCCAAGGAAATAAGTAAAATTTGTACTTCTTAAAAGAGCACACTTCAGTGACTGTTAGAGATACTGTAATGGGTAGTGGTGTGGGAAAGTAAAGCAGTTCAAGGAGCATCCAAGCCCACAGAGAAACAAAATCAGTCATCAGAGTGTGGTCAAAAATGGAAAACAAAACCAAAAACTGGCAAACTATTACTGTGTAACAGCCTAATCCAACCTCAGAAAACAAGCAAAGACCTTTAGAGGGATCAGCAGCCAGAAGAATTGTTATTGATTCCTAAACAGTTCAGGCTTCTTGAAGTTGGAAGAACATTGGAAAAAAACAGGAGAAAAAAACCAAACAGCTGTGAAGAAAAGAATGCTTGTTTTTAGCAAGACAATACAAAACCTGTAGTACTAAAGACAGGGAAAAAGGAGATTTTTACTAAGAAACTCATTTTTTCATTCAAGACTGTACCAATCATTGTCAGAAGTTTAGGTGAACCTGCAAGATCTGTCAGGAGCTAGGAATTAGATTCAGAAAGCCTGGCCTGGAATCTCACCTCAAACACTGACCATTCATATGACCATGGGCGAGTCATTTTACTTCTCAGAGTCTGTTTTCCTACCCATAAAGTTCAGCACTCTTGTACTACATACTTCACAAAATTGTTATGAGTACTGCTTTTTTTGTTTGTTTTTCTACAAAATGTAAGGTGATATGTAAATATGAGTTGTCATTTATAAACTGAGACCAAACCTTAGGTATTTATCATTCCCTGACTCTGAACCCAGATTGTGCCCTGACATTGGGCAGAGATTGAGCTCTGACCCTGGTCCCACTCTGAGCCCCAAACTTAATTCCATGTTGAGTTCCAACCCTGGCCCTATTCTGAGCCTGATTCTGTTAAGTGACTGAAATCTTACATTGGTTCCATGTTGAACCCTGGACCCTATTCACACGCTGAACCCTGTTTCCAAACCCTAATCTTCTCCATAGAGGACAAGAGGTACTTCTCTACCCTTAGCCAGGGCAAAGGGGGATGTTTCTTCCATATCCTTCATTTCTTTAACTTGCTTTTTGCCACCTCTTTGTCCTTTCCTTCATACCATCCCTCTCTTCCTGAAGTCATTTGTTCCCAAGAAGAATCTAATAAATTGCTTCTGACCCACCACCATTGAGGCCTACTTGTTTCTTCCTCTTAGGATATTGTTATTTTAAAGAAAAGGCTGGAGGAGGGCAATGCTGATCCCTAAGGAATGACAAGTTAGTGGAGGAATTTTAGGCACAGGGCAAACTACCTCAATAGAATTTCAGCTGCCCTTATAGGTTTCCTTGTGCCTCTTCCATTATGGGACCCAGGTGGAGACCAGCGCAGTCTTCTGTCAACTATTTCCCAATTCCACATTCTCCATCTTGGTCATGTAGGGAGTCCCCCAGTGGGAGACAGATACTGACGTTTCTGCATTTATAGATGTCAGTTGGCTCTTTATGGATGTAGCATTTCAGGGTGTTGCCTAGGAGGGTGGGAAGGGAAGGGAATTGCATTTATCATCATCATAAGGTGTCACATCTCAAAGGAATGTTAGAACAAAGAACAGAGAATATCATGGAAAAGTGGATTATCCATTCCATCTAAGGTAAGGAGCCTAGAAATGGGGCAACAGGAACCCCACTCTGAATGTTCAGAGTTTCTTCCTGGAACCTACCCATCACCACCAAAGCTTTATACCCTACTGACCCCCTGGTGTTAAGGGCAGAAAGCCAAGTGAAAGGGAAAGGATCCTGAGCCGAGGAGTCAGAGGGCATGAAATCTAACACTGGTAATGCTATTTACTAGTTGTGTAACCTTGGACAAGTTGCTATAGCATCCTGAGAGTCTTCTGTCAAACAGGTGCCACAGAGTTATTAATTTCAAGTTAGAAGCTCAGAGCTCATCTGCTTCAAGTATTCTCAATGTACAGAGAAGGGAATGGGAGCCCAAGTTGATTTGCTCTGGTCTTTGCTGTTTTGTCCTTTGTCCTTGAAGAGAACCATGACATCACTTGCAAGTGAAATGGATTCCCCCAAGGTCACCCAGGAATGAGAAACAGAGTCAATCAATCAACAAATTAAGGGGCATTGATTAAGCCCTTAGCACGTGCTGGGAATAAAAGACAAAAATGAAACATTACCTGCTGTAAAGGAATTCATATTCTATCAGCAAAAATAATGTTCACACACCTTCATGATACACAAGAAGGAGGATTTGGAGGCAGAAGACCTGGGTTTGAATTCTGATTCAGTTACTACCTGTGTGAGGTTTGGCAAGTTGGTATGATTAAGGGACTCAGTTTTCTCATCTGTAAAATGATCCCAAATGTTGCTCCTTCATCTAAAGATATGGTTCTGTGATCTTCAGTAAATACAGAAATATGAATGAAGTAAGCAAAAAGCTATTCCAGGAGCTGTGGGCACTTACAGTGGGGAGGTTTGGGGAAAGGATTCATGTAGTGTAGCTGAGCTCTGAAGGAAGCCGGTATTCCAAGAAGCAGAGGAGTGGAGGGAATGCATTCCAGATACACAAAGTACAAAGAAAGGGGTTGGAACATTGTACATGATCTCCCATCTCCCAGAAGTAGGTGAGTTTGGCAAGATAAGTTTTGGCTAAAATATAGAGTATACGAAGTAGAGGAATATATAATAAGCCTAGGCGGTAGTATGATGCCAGATTTGTGTTTTATTTTATTTTAAAGGTGACAGAGAATCAGTTGGGCTTTTACTCAGGAGGCGGGGTAACATTTAAATCTATGCTTTAGGCATGCCAATTTGGCAGCTGTGTAGTGAATGAATGGGAGAAGGAAGAGTCTGGATTCAGAGAAACCAAGAAAGATGCTGTTGCAATAGTCCAAGGGAGAAGTGATGAGGGTTTGGGTGAATGGAGAGAAGGGGATGGATGAGAGGATGTTGGGGAGCAAGCATCAGCAAACCTTGGCTCAGGGAGAGTGAAGAGTTGAGAATGACTCCAAGGTGGTAAACCTGGTAAATGGCAGGGTGATGGTACCCTTAATAGACAAAGGGAAGTTTGGAAAAGAGGTGGATATAGAAAAGGGAGAAGATTATGAGTTTGGCTTTGGATGTAATGGGTCTGTTCCCATTTTTTTGCTATTACAAGAAATTATGCTATAAATGTATTGATATAGATGAGACGTTTTTGTGTTTAATGTGTTTGGTTTTAGGCCAAATAGCAGGTTCCCTGAATCAAGGAGTATGGGTATTTTAGTCACTCGTGGGACGTCTGCTTGGAAAAGTTCAAAAAGTAGCTGGTTGTGACTAAGGCTCAGGGGAGAAACTGAGGCAAGACATATAGAGCTGAGAGTTGTTTGTGCAGAGATGATAATTGAAGGTGTGGGATTTGATGATATCACTGATCAAGAAAATGTATTGAAGAGAAGAAAAGACCAAAGACAAGCCTTCAGGAGCACATTCATAACCAGGTGGATCCAGGGTTAGGTCACAGACAATGATACAGGAAAAGAGATTGAGAAGATGCTTCCTTTAGGAAGAGAACCAAGGGAGAGCAGTCATGAATATTCCAAGAGGCAAATTATATTCTAAAACAATAATTACCAAAACCACTTTGGTTTTGATAACACCAGCTACAAAATACAAAGTTGGCCAATTGAGCAGATTAGATCGTTGTTTTCTTGTTGTTCGTCTTTTGTTCTCAGAAAGGACCATAACATCAGGGAGGTGAAGCCATGACTTGCAAGTGAATTGGATTTAAGTGAGGGAGGGCTGTGCAGAGTCACCAACCTCACTTTCTCCTCTGGAACCATCTGGGTCCAATGACAAGATATAGATTAGGATGATTGGAGATGGCCCAGGATGCAGTGAGAAATCTTGGCCTTTTTTAGCTCAGTCTCAGTTTAACTGAGGCAATGCCCATTCAGTGATTAAGGCTAGGTAAGAAATGAGGTAAAGATCAGATTAAATAAAGAAGAATAAAAAATAATTAAATTCAGTAATCCAATGCTTGGCAAACCCCAAAAGGTAAATTGTTTGGGGAATTTACAATTTTATTATGAGGCATATATGAGTGTGCAGATATAAATTTAATATATATATAATACATATTCCTATACATATATGTGTAGATGTGTGAATGTGTATAATATATGCACACATATATATGTGAAGAAAAGGATGTTATGTGTTAACTACCCATGGCAGGGGGGAGCATTTGCCTTGCTATTGCTCCCCAGGTACACTGGGAATCATTATCTTCCCTACCAGACCCTAAGTACCAGCTGGTCTTTCCATTTGCCTTGATGGTAAGCTCTCCTTTATTGTTTCCTTTCATTAGAATGTGAGCTTGTTGATAACAAGGACTGTCTTGTTTTTTATTTTAATCCTTAACACTTCGCAGAGTCCTTGGCACAAAGTGCCTTTCCATTCCATTCTATTTGTTAGATCCCCTTCATTTGACATATAAGGATCCTGAACTCAGGGTCACACAGTTGGTAAGAAGCAGAGCTGGGGCTGAAACCCAAGCACTCAGACTTCAGATCCATTGCTGTTTCCATCTTATCAGGTTGACAGATATGTGCATGGTTCCAACATTGAGTTTTAGATGTTGACATACAGTGTATGGAAGTTTGGGTCAGCTCTTGTTCCCACTCTGTCCTGACACCACAACCCAGAGGGAGCCCATCTTCAGGGCATAAATGCAGGAGCTCAGCAATTGAGGACCCAACCTCAACATCAGGCCATTTATCCATTCCCTTTCTTTCAAATGGGTGGGATAAAATTTGTTTTTTGAGTCATGAGAGCTGTGATAATTCCTTTGATAATTCATAGGCACATTGGATAAGGCTGGTAGCCAGTCTGGGCTTGCTGACTCAATGTCACCCAACAGGCAATAATTGAATGACCTCCTAGCTAAGTTTGAAAATAAGACTTGGGGATGGCTAGGTGGTGCAGTAAATAGAGGGCCGGCCCCGGAGTCAGGAGGACCTGAGTTCAAATCCAGCCTCAGATACTTCACACACACACACACACACACACACACACACACACACACACAACTAGCCATGTAACCTTGGGCAAGTCACTTAACCCCAACTGCCCTGCCCTCCCCCCTCCAAAAAAAATATAAGACTTGTCCCTGGAGAAACATGACTTCTGCCTTCAGGGAACCCTGCAATTGTTCTAAGACAAAACTTCAGGGAGCCTCTGGTCTGAAAGGGGAGATTGGGCTCCATACCCAGAAAATAACCACAAAATTCACAAGTTCAGAACCTCAGTGTTATTCATGACTCATTCTTCTCACTCCATATATTCACTATGTTGTCAAATATTGTCATTTCTGTCTCCACATCCCGCACCTTCAACCCCTTCTCATTCATAGAACTACTTCCTTGTTCATGCCTTATTTTTTTCTTGCCTAGACTATTGCTAATTGGTTGTTCTACCCTAAGTCTGTCTCAGTTCCAATCCACCACATACAGTTACTAAAGTGATTTTTTTTAGAAGTGCAAATCTGATTATGTGACTCCCTTACTCAATAAATTCCAGGGACTCTATACTACCCCCACAATAAAACAAACTCCTCTGTTTAGCTTTTATAGGTCTTCACAACCTGGCCCCATCATACCTTTCCAATCTCAATGTATATTCATCCTTTCTATATGCAAATCTACCCCCTACATAGAACCCTTCCTGATCCCAATTGTTAGTGCCCTCCCCCCTTAAACCACTTTGTGTTTGCTCAGTATACATTTATTCTAAGAGGCAGTAGGACAATGGATAGAGAGTTGGCCTTGAAAGGAGGGAGATACAGGTTTAAGTCCTGTCTCTGACACATTCATAGAAGTGTGACTCTAGTCAAGTCACTTAGGCTCAATTCTCTAGGTAATGTTCTAGGACTATGAATTGCAGAGAAGGTGCCAACCTATATGAGTAGAGGGAGTTTCCTTATTCAGGAATTTCCTAAATTGTAAGTCCATTCCCTGTCCTTTGTATTTACTTTACATATATTATCAGTAGTATTTGAAAGACCACTGAAAATGGAAGGTGAGAGCAGAGTAAACGTCCCAACTTAAAAAAAAAAGATTCCTGGAAAAATTCTAGAATGGATTATTAAAGAGATGGTTGGTGGACACATAGAAAAGGATTGCTGTTGTTCGTCCGTCATTGGCGAAAAGGACCGATGATATCAGGAAGGTGATATCTGGACTTGCACGCAGTGATTAGAAAGGACCACATGACTTCACTAAGAACAGGTCATGCTGGATAAACTCCATCCCCTTTGTGGAAATCATCTGTAAACTATTGGATAAAGGGTGGCTATAATTTATATTTATTTTAGCAAATCTTTTGACTAAGTATCTCAAACTATTCTTGTAGAGAAGATGAGTGATATGGATTGGACAATAATATATGGATTTGGAACTTGTTGGATGACTGGATCCAAGAAGTAGTTTTTACTAGTTCAATGTCATTATGGCAGGAGGTCTCTAGCAGAGTACCCCAGAGATTTGTGTTATTGATATTTTTATCAGTAACTCAGATGAAGGCATGGATTGTATGCTAATTAAATCTGCAGATGATGCAAAACTGAGAGGAACACCTAATACATGGGATGATGAATTCAGGATTCAATAGGTTAGAACACTGAGTTGAATCTAATATGATTAAATTCATTAGGGATAAATGGAAAGTCTTACACTTGGGTACAAAAATCAACTTCACATGTATAAGATTGGGAGAGGCATGGTTAGACAGCAATTGTTCTAAAGAAAGGTGTGGGGGATTTCAATGGATGGAAAATTCAATAATGGATCAGCAGTGTGCTATGGTGGCCAAAAGCTATTGTGAACTTGGGCTGCATTAAGAGGGGCATACCTTACTAGGAATAGCAAGATGGTAGTACCATTGTACTCACTCGCCCCAGGCCCTAGCTGGAGTACTGTGTTAAGTTGTAGATGTCACAATATAAGAAGAACATTAATAAACTAGAGGGTATTCAGAGGAGAGAAACCAGGATGATTAAGGACCTTGAATCCATGCCATATGACGATTAGGGAAGGAACTAGGAATACTTAGCCTGGAGAAGAGAAGACTGGTGGAGAGAAATGTGAAAGCTTTCTTCAAGTATTTGAAAGTCTTTCATATGGAGGAGGGATTGGATTTGTTCTACTTGGCCCTTAGAGGACAAATCCAAGGAGATATGGCAAAGAGGTAAATCAAGGCTTGATGTTAGGAAAAACTTCCTAACAAAGTTATCCCAAAGTAGAATGAACTGCCTTGAGAGATGGTGAGTTTTGTTTCCTAAAGCAAAGCAGAACAAAGCTAATTCCTTTCCCCCACAACAAACTTTAAATATTTGAAGACAGCCATCATGTTCCCCTCCAAAGCCTAGGCTAAACATCCCTAGTTCCTGTAACTGATATACATATGGCATAGTCTCCATGTGCATCACTCTCTAGTACTCCCTCCCCTGGACCCTCTCTATGTCCCCTCTAAAATGTGGCTCTCATCACTGAGCACAGTGGTTTGGATGTATCTGACTAGGGCAGAGTATAGGAGGCCTATCACTGCCCTACCCTGAACATTAAACATCTAGTCTCATTGAATGTCACTGGGCCAAGGACAAAGGCCTAGTGTGCTTGGTAGAGTTGTCTCTTCCAGAGGACATGACTCTATTATTCCTTATATTTTCAGTGTTCAACAAGAAGAGAAGGCTAATAATTGAAACTCTCATTCCAAACATTGGTAAGTGGAGGCCACTGAGATACAGTGAAAAGAAAGTTAGTTTTAGCATCAATGAAGCCTAAGTTTGAGATTGCTGTTTACAAACTGTGTGACTTGAGGTCCATCTCTCCACCACTCTGGGTCCGTTTCCTCATCGATTAGATGAGAGGTTGGTCTAGCTCTGTTCTAAGGGCTCTGTCATTCTGAGGCTTTGGAAGCGTCTGCTCTCCATTTCTGGCTTCTGCATTTCTCTTCACCCTGTTCTGTTCCCCAGTAGGAATGTGAGAAGGGGCCCTTAGGAGAGAGACTTGGGGAATGCGTTTGACCCTCCTTACTTTCCCAGACCTTGGGTTTTTTATTGTTGTTTGTTTTTAAAACAAAGGCTCCTTATCCAACCCTTTCCCTGGAACATCTGAGAGTATTTTTTTTAGTTTATTTCCCATTTTCCCAAACCTTAGAAGCCATAGAATCAATGTAGTACTGTATCTTCTCTCCCACCTTCCTTTTTTCTCTTCCCTACTCATTATTTCTTCCCTTTCTCCTTCCCTCCCCCTTCTCTCTATTCTTTCCCTCTACTCCTTTATTCCCCCCTTTCTCTCCTTTTCTTCATTTCTCTCCTTGATCTAGAAAACCAAGTATTTAATTACAGAAAAGTTGCTGATTATAAGGTGTGAAACTGTAAAATTATGGCCACCTGGATGATCCCTTTTTGAGTAAATCCTTTAAAAATTTTTAAATAGATTTTCTTATGTCTTTTGTTTGGATATCACCTAGATTTCCCCCTGTATTCCTCCCTTCCCCTCCCAGAGAGTCATCCAGTATAACAAAGAATTTAAAAGAGAAAAAAGAAAAGGAAACAAAAATTCAATATGAATCAGTATATTGGAAACATCTGACATTCTCTACAATGCTATATACTTGTGGGGCCCCAGACTCTGCAGAGGAGTGGGGGGAGGTATCTTTTTCTATCTTTTCTTTGGGGATAAGTTTGCTCTTAATTTTTAAATTGTCTGGTGGTGGTTCTCTTCATTTCCACAGTGCATTATGTTATTATTAACATATATTATTTTCCTGGCTCTTGCTTACATCACTTTGTATTGACTCGTATAAGTTATAAGGACTTCTCTGTCTTTTGTCATTCAAAATGCAATACTTCCTTACATTTATCACAATTTGTTCAGCCACTTTCTGTGAACAAA
>NW_027187460.1:939297-983027 GCF_028583685.1 Petaurus breviceps papuanus | reverse complement strand
GCGTGGCTGGTGGAAGTAGGAGGTCTGGGAGATCCCTTGGGTGGAGGGGCTGAGAGTGTGACCTCTGATCCAATAGACACTTTAATCTCTAGCCTTTGTAAATCTCTGGATTGTAAATCTTTCACAGCACAAGCCCCATCTCTAAGGGTGATGAGCAAGGAGAAAGGAAAAGATAGCAAGAAGAGGGTGTCCTTATGGAAGATCCCCTTTTCTAGCACTAAAATACTCGGAGGCAGGGGAGTTTGGCCAAGGAGACTGCAGCTGAGGGGTTCTTCCCTAAGACAGGAGAGTGACAGGGTGGTCCCGTCTGGGGATGAGGTTGGGGCTCATTTGCTGTAGCAGCCTTCTCATTTCGTTTCTTACTCCAGTTCATTCTACACCCAGCTGCCAAAGTAACTTTACTGGAACACAGACCTGACCTTGTGATTCTTCTATTCAGTTAAATCCAGTAGCTACCTGTTGCCTCTAAGATAAAATATAAACTCTACTTATCTTTCAAGGGGCAGCTAGGTGGTAGAGTGGATAGAGGACAGGACTTGGAATCGGGAAGATTTGAGTTCAAATGTGACCTCAGATACTTATGAGTTGTGTGACCCTGGGCATGTCACTTAACCCCTACTTGCCTCAATGCCTCATCTGTAAAACGGGGACACACCAGAGAAAGAAATGGCAAACCACTTCAGTATCTCTGCCAAGGACAAAAGTCCATGGGGTCATGTAGAGTTGGACACGACTGAACCCATGACTTCACTGGTACCAGGCCCTGACCACTGAGCCAACTAATATGAAGAGTCACTGAACATAAAATATTGGGATTGGTAGGAACCTTAGAAAATAGAATGTCAGAGTTGGAAGAGATTTTAAGTGACCACCTCATCTTTACAATGGTGAACTCTCAGCTAATAGTTCAGCTTTTCCCAAATGAGTTCTCAGTCCCCTTCCCTTTGTCCTCCCATTCTTCCTCCTAAGACTTCTTGTCCAATGAAGATTGATTTAGTAATTGAGGCAAACCCACCCACTCCTGATAGGATGTATATTCTGATCTTTGTGGCAAAACCCAGAGGAAAGGAGGGAAGAAAGGAACTAAGGCTTAATTAGGGTTTTTATAGTCACTCCCAACATTTTCCCCCCAAAGGGGCAGGTAGAAGTCACCTGAGAAAGAGTTTTTCTCTAGAAAGAGTGTTCCCCATCCTGACAAATCTGCTCTAACCTACTCCCTCAGGTAAAGCCTGGTATGAGTGATAGACTCAGGTTTGCCCTCCATGTAGAGGCAGGCTGAGAAGACTTCAGACAACCAGGCCCAAGTCTTCTCATTCCTCTCCCTGTATTTTCTGCCCTGAAACTATTTGCTGGGAGAGGAAAAGGCTTCAAAAGAGGACTCTCCCTACTAATTCTACTCCTTATTAAGTCAAGCATAAGCATGTCTTGAGGTCTTAGGGAATGAGAGTCTCTTTAGGTCTACCTTTTTGTAACCTCCCAAATTTACCCCGGGGCTCTAGCTTCAAGTCATTCCACATTAGCTCACTCCTCTAGCAACTCTTTTCTCTTAGATCCAGCTGTTGCTATTGACAAATAATTAAGACATCATGTTTAATAGGGAAGAACAGTTTAATTGAATTGAGACAAGCATGTTCCTATCAAGCTTCAAACACAAGGAACCCTACATTGCATCATCATATCAAACCCAGCAACCTGACTGGGGGTGCCAGGCAGGCAGCTGATAGAAAAAGGATGGAAAATTTTATACAAATAACCATACAAGAAAGAATTTCTTCACAGATGTCTAACCACCGGAATGTTCCATGTAGGGATTTCTGCAAAAGGTCAAGATTCATGCCAAGTCACCTTAACAGACTGATGAGAGATTAGCAACCATCTGTATTTCTCTCATTAGAACTGAATGAGGTATCATGCTAAGACACCCTTTGAGGACTGAAAGTTGCTAGGAGATGAACCAGCCAAGGAGACTCTCTCAATCATCTGCTTCACTTGCAGGGGAGAACAAAACTCTTCTGGATATTGTCAAACCATGGTGGCAGAGGGCAGGTTACCTGGGGAGCTTTCTTCTTTTTGTCCTTTCTGTCTTTTTCTCCTGACTCCATTCAAAAGCTTCAATGGCATGTGCTTATCCTTCTGCTGCTAAGCATTTCTTGCAGGGAAAGATAAAGCCTTATTCAAGCATCAAAGCATTGACAAGATACAAGTGTTCAGAGGCAGAGAGGAATTGTTCCTTTGTACCCTATCCTGGGCAACCCACATCAAGACTACTGTGCTAAATAGTCAAAAAGGATTTATTAAGCACTCCTTCCTCCACTCCACTACCAACCTCCCTGGCTTCCTTTAAGTCCCAACTAAAATCCCGCCTCCCACAAGACACAGTTGTAAATGACTATAGTAATCTAGTATTTGATAAACCCAGAGACCCCAGCTTTTGGGACAAGGACTCACTATTTGACAAAACTGCTGGGAAAGCTGGAAGACAGTATGACAGAAATTAGATATAGACCAACATCTCACACAATATACCAAGATAAGGTCAAAATGGGTACGTGATTTAGACATAAAGGATATCATAAGCATATTAGAACAGCAAGGAATAGTTTAGTTGTCAGATCCATAGAAAAGGGAAAAAATGTATGACCCAATAAGATATAGGGAACATTACTAGATGTAAATTGGATAATTTTGACTACATAAATTAAAAAGTTTTTGCACAAGCAAAACCGATGCAACCAAGATTAAAAGGAAAGACAGAAAAATGGAAAATAATATTTACATCAAGTGTCTCTGATAAAGCCCAAGCCCAGTGTTCTATCCACTATACCACCTCACTACCTAATTCCAGTGCCTTCCCTCTGTTAATTATTTCCTTCCATATGTATCTGACCCATGGTAAAGCCTCCCCAGCTTGTATTTGTCTTATCAGCTACAGTCAGACACATTGTACCTTGACTCCAACATGATGATGTCATTTTGGTCCTCTTGGAGAACGAAGGACAACCAACCAACCATTTCCTATTTATCCTGTGCATACATCAGGTTGTAAAGGATGGCAAGGGCTGTCTTTTGCCTCTTTTTGTATCCCCAGGGCTCCCACACAGTGGGTGCTTAATTAATGTTTATTGAATTGAAATGAACTTATTATATTGGTCTCTGTCCTCAAGAAGTTCACATTCTAAGACAACATAAAAACAACTATTTATATATAAGATATACACAGAGTAGATGTAAGGTAATCTCATAGTGAAGGCAGGTGGGGAGGCTAAGAGGGGGCATATACTAGGAAGGACCTCTTTAGAGCAGAAGGTGAGATTTGAGCTGAATCTTAAAGGAAGCCAAGGAAGACAGGAGAAAGAGAAAGCATTTCAAGTGAGAGAAGTGATTATTTTCTTCTCTTATATTAATAATCGACAATTAAATTAGGATTAAGGTTTTTCCTATTTCCTCCTTCAGGGACCAGCCCTTGTAGGTCATTCAGCCAGTCTCTGAAGGACATTGCTGACAGATGAGATGGCCTAGATCTTCTGGGTACATGCTTCTCCATCTTGGGCAGGACCGACCCAACTTGAAAGACCTTGCTGCCAGAATCCAATCTAGGCCAGTTCTTGCCCTTAGGAAAAAAGCCCCCATCCTTGGAATCTTCCATTAGAAGTTAGGGTGATGCAAATCACGAAGGAGAAAACCGACCAGAGTGGTCTGGGTAGAGATGGATTCTTTTGTCCAGATTGCTGGAGGTGGCTGAGTCTCATGCTCAGGTCATGCTCTCAGTAGGAGCTGAAGACTTTTAGCCCACTTCCTCATTAATATATCCACCCACTCATTTAAGGATGAGCAGGAGTTCAAGGATGAGTAAATGAAGAGGGGGAGGGGAGTATATTCCAAGAATAGGCAACAGTATGAGACAGTAGAAATAGACTATGTGTGGACCTGTGGCCAGGCCAACACATGATGTTTTAACTGTGGGTGTCCCTCAAGACACTGTCCTACGTCCTCTTTGTTTCTCCCTCTCAGATCTTTTACTTGGTGATCTCTTCAGCCCCCATGGATACAATTAACACCTCCATGCAGATATTTTGCAACTCAATTTATCCCGCCCTCATCACTTTCCCGACTTCTAGTCTCCTGTTTCCAATTGCCTATTGGTCATCTCAAACAGGATGATCAAAGACATTTTAAATTCAACATTTCCAAAACATAACTAATTCTTTTCTCCAAACCATTCCTCCTTCTCCTAATTTCCCTATTACTTTGGAGAACACTGCCATCCTTCCAGTTACCCAGGCTTACTAACTAGGTGTCATAAATGACTTCTCATTCTTTCTCATCCCTCATATCCAAGTATTTGTCATTTGTTGCTGTTGAGTCTTATCGATTCTACTTCTGCAACATATCTCATTTATTCTCCCTTTTTCCCTTGACATTGCCACTCCCAGTACAGGTCCTTGTTACCTCAGATGTGAATAGCTGCAACTCTGATTGGCCTTCCTGCCTGAAGTCTGCCCCCACTCCAGTTTATCTTCCATTTAGCCACCAAAGTTATCTTCCTAAAGTGCAAGTCTGACTATATTACCCTCACCCCACCACCACCCTCCAACTCAGTAAATTCCAAGCTTCTTATTATCTCTAGGACCAAATATAAAATCCTATTTGCTTTTCAAAGCCCTTCATAACCTGTTTTCTTTTTACCTTTCTAGTCTTCTTACACTTTATTTCCTCCATGTACTCTACAAACCAATGACACGGACCTCCTTGCTGTTCCTCAAAGGAGACATTCCATCTCTTGACTCCATGCATTTTCACTGGCTGTCTCTCATGTCTGGATTTCTCTCCCTCCTCATCTATCCCTGGTTTCCTCAGCTTCCTTTAAATCTCTTCTAAAATTCTACCTTCTGCAAATAGTCTTTCCTTCCCCCACCCCCAATTGCCTTCCCTCTGAGATTACCCCATTTTCTACACATATATGTGTGTGTGTATACATATCTTGTATGCACATAATTGTTTGCAGCTTGTCTCCCCCATTAGATTGTAAGCTCCCTGAGTAATGTTTTTATCTTTTTTTTGTATCCCCAGCACTTAGCAAGTTCCTGGCACATCCTAGGCACTCAACAAATGCTTTTTGACTAAGTGACTGAGATGTTATGCATATAGCAATAAAGTATACTTTGTGTATATAAGGTATACTTTGTATGAAATCTCAATGTACGATGTACTCTGTATTTGTGTAACATACATAGTCTGTCTTCTGTATAGGATGCTGTTATATGATGTTATGTGTATTATGTTTCTGCCTGTGGCTCTTGTGTTCGACCTATTGTATACAACTAATTTAATATGCATACTCTGTACCAACATGTGACTTTTGAATCTGGAGTAATTGCCTTTGATTGTGCAATGGGCAGATCAGTCTATGCCTTGGACCTTCTCAGTCTTTCTCTTTATTCTTTTTCGTGTTAGTAGCTCCCATGGATTCAATGATCATTTTAAAGCTAATGACTCTTAGATCTCTATAGCCAGCCCTCTTTTTCCTCTCCTGATCTCCAAGTCAGCATGACCTGTTAAAAATATCTGATGGACATTTTTAACAATGATGTCCCATGGACATCTCAAACTCAACATATCCAAAGAGAACTTATTTTCATTTACTTTCATGTTAGCAAAGAATGGGAAACAAAGTCAATTTCTTTCCACGGAGGAAGAGCTAAACAACTTGTGGTACATGAACGCAAGGGGCTATTATTGTGACGTAAGAAAAGATGAATAGGGGCAGCCAGGTGGTACAGTGAGTAAGAGCGCCAGCCCCAGCGGCGTTGGGAGATCTGGGATCAGTTCTGGCCAAAATAACTGGCCGTGTAACCTTGAGCACTTAACCCCAATTGCTTTGAAAAAAAAAAAAGAAAAGATGAATAGGAAGAGGACAAGGAAACATTAGAAGACTTATATGAACTGATGTAGAGTGAAGTCAACAGACCCAGGAAAACAATATACACATTAACTATAAAAATGTAAATGGAAAGAGAAAAAAATAGATACTGGGTACTGGACACTACCCCAGGCTACTTCTATAATTGAGAGTTTCTCATTTATACTTTGGAAGCAGTTGTGGTACAGTAGAAAGAATGCATTTTGAGCCTGGGGACCCAGACTTGAGTTCAGGTCAGTTCAATTGGTATTTATTAATTGCCTACTATTTTTCAGGTGCTGGGGGAAAAAGACAAAAGCAAGAGTCTGTGCCTGCAAAACCTTGTGTTGCTATGTTCTGAATCTTGGTTCTGTCAGTTACCAATCATGTGACCTTGGTTATTTCATTTCCTATCCAAGTGTTATTTCTAACCATGAGTTCAAAGTAAAAATGCTCTGATGGTGAAATCTCAGGCACTGTGACAGACCAATGAAGAAGAGAGTATAGGGTAGGGACTGAGTAAAGGCAGGTTTCTTTATTTAGACAACTTAAATCACTAAGTTCAAAGAGGGCATTATATTTTGACTAATCCTAAAAGAAACCCTAGCAAACAAGGGAGTATTGTGTGTGAAAGAGTTTTAATACCTTTCCTAGGTTCCTATATTCAGATTTCTATGCAAGCCCTGGATTAATTAACTTTCAGTTCCCACCTGATTATTTTCTCAGCAATTAGGATCCTCTGTTGGGAGTTGAGTAGAAAAGCATTTTCCCTGTCCTGGAGATGCTTGCAATCCCTAGCCATTGCCAAGGTCATGAGGAGGGAAGAATGATTAGCACACTCGTTGAATTGGGCTTCTGTTTGCTCTCAGATTTCAAAGACTAACTAGGATCATTGTGAGTCATGCTGATTTCAAAATCCCATATATTTCTATATGCCAGGGCTTGTTTTTCTCCCTGGACAAATGTAAAAGGTACGAAATTCAAATATATTTGTGGAAATTCAGTAGTTTCAGGTATCTCACTGATTTCCTCTCTCTCTAGCATTCTTTCCTGACAACAGAAGCAATGTTTCTCCCTCAAACCAGAGGTTCCCCCAGGGTAGATGCCTTGTCTTCCCCTCGGACTGGTTGCTTCCTGACTAGGCTTCCTGTGAGGAAAGGGGCCGTGTCTTTCTGGCAGGGCAGTCCAGAGCATCCAGGAAAGGGCCAGATCTCCCTTTCCTTCCATCCCTCCCTTCCCTCCCCCCACCATGAGCTGGTGCCTTCGCCTCAGGCAGCTGGTATAAATCCCTAAATTCAGGCTTTCAGGGATGGACAAGGGATTATTTAAAGTGGGCAGCAGTCTGACCCTGACCTCCTCTACCCTCATCAGCCAGCACTAAGCAGGGCAGACAGGAATCCAGTCAGGATAAGACCAGACCCTTGAGGCACCAGGGCACTATTGTCAACACAGAGGTCAGTGTTGCAACAAAATATGGGCTGAGATTCTCCAATGGCATCAGGATCTGTGGGGACACAGGAGGCCACGCACCCTCGCTGAACCGTCTTCTCATGCATGAAGGGATAACCTGAAAAATCCCAGAGGGGAGAAGAGTGAGATAAGGTCCCAGTACATCTTTTGCTGCTTTCAACTAGACTTTTATATTCCTAACTTCTGTGGCACGAATAATACCACAGATATCCAGAGCCATAATAACCAAAAGATCCTGGCTTCACAGACACAAACACACACACACACACACACACACACACACACACACACACAGAGGAACAGAAAGGGGCCTTAGGGGGTCATCTAGTCTGACTTCCTCATTTTACAGATAAAGACACTGAAGCACAGAGAGAGGAAGTGATTTGTCCAGGATCCCCAAACTTCAGATTTATTCCTCCCTCCATTCCTTCTTTCAGCCTCTTATTTTTTCTTATAGCCATTCATGCTAACACAGGGAATTCTAGATCTCAGTTTTAGCATGGACTTTTAAAATCGTCTTGTCTTCCTTAGCAGGGCATATATACTTCACAAGGAGGTAGCCTGATTCTGCCAGAATACCTAAAGTGATGGGGAGCTTACTGCTTTCTAAGGTACCCTATCCCATGGGGGAACAGCTCTCATTGTTGAAAAGTTCTTTCTTATATTGAAGTGGGGGCATGGGGAAAAGAGAAGAAAAACAGGAATTAGGACTAGGAATTAGGAGATCTAGGGTTCTCTTCTTGATAATATTTCTGTCTTGCTGTATGACCTTGTTCAGGTCATGGCCCCCCTCTAGGTCTCAGGTCCCTCCATCAATAAAATAAGTCATCGAATGACTACTGTTCTATGAACATATGAACTGCAATCTGGCTCCCGGTACCTTCACTCTCCCTCTCTTGAGGTCCACTACAGGTTTAAACCTATGACCTAACAGCTTAGAGTCTCAGATTTAGGTCTGGAAATCTCCTTAGAGATCAATCAATCAACAACCATTTATTAAGCAACTAGTAATGCTCTGGGTGCTACACAAGGCTTCTAAGTACACAAATATAATGAAACAGTCCCTACTCACATGACTGCTTGGAGATTTGGTTAGTGAATTTGCAAACAGAAAACTGAGAACTGGCTGTTTATAAAATGACCAGGAGGCTCCAATCACTGGCGGCTCTGTCCCTCAGAGTAAGGCCCCTCAGACCCAGTGCTTTAATTTTCCCTTGCCTTCAGAGGCCCTTGGATCTTCCTAGCTATCTCTTGGCCTTACCTGATTGCAAAGACAGCATTGTGGTTTTACACCATCCCTCTGCAGCTGAACAGTTGGCTACATCCGCGCAGAGAGACAAGGCTGTGGGTTTGGAGCAGGAGAAGCAGCTCAGGGAACTACCTGCAATGCAGAGGCATTCTCAGTACACATACCTGTACACACACACACACACACACACACACACACACAAACACACGAACACAGACACAGACAGATACAGAAACATAAACCCAGAGAGACAGAGATACACAGAAATACAGGCATTGAGAGAGGCACAGAACCCCAGACTCAGGCACAGAGACAAGAAGAGGGAGCACGGATGCTGTGCTCTATATAAGTTCAAATCCCACCACAGGCACTAACTAGTTATGTGACCTTGAGGAACACACTGTGTGCCTTGGATTTCTCACTGGTAAAATGACAGGGTTAGACTCACTGGCCTCTAGAATCCCTCTGGGCCCTAAATCTTTCATCCTAAAACACATCCTTGGACCACAGACTTGGAACTGAATGGTCTCAGAGGTCATAGCATCCAACCTCCTCATTACACACAGGGCACTAAGGTCTAGAGAAGTGAAATGACATAGCCAAGGGGTTATAGAGCTGTGTGACCCAACAATATTGCTACTAAATTTATTCCCCAAAGAGATCAAGGACAAGGGAAAAGGACCTATATGTAAAAAATGTTTATAGAAGCTCTTTTTGTGGTGGCAAAGGATTAGAAATTAAGGGGATACCTGTTAGCTGGGGAATGGCTGAACAAGTTGTGGTATATTATTGTGAGGGAATACTATCATGTAAGAAATGACAAAGGGGATGGCTTCCAAAAAACCTAGGAAGACTATGAACTGATGCAAAGTGAAGTGAGTAGAACCGGGAAAACATTGTACACAGTAACAATAATACTCTAAGAATAGACTGTGAAAGACTTAGTTACTCTGATCAATAAAGTGATCCATAACAATTCCAAAATGAAAAAAAAAATGCTGTTCACCTCCAGACAGAAAACTGAAGGATTCTGAGTGCAGATAGAAATATACATATATACACACACGTGTGTATACACATATACACACATATATATGTTTCTTTATTTTTCTTCTTCTTTGGCAACATAGCTAATATGGAAATACATTTTGCATGACTTCACATGTATAATGTGAATCACATTGCTTGCTTCTCCAATGGAGAGGGGAGAGGATGGAGGGAAGGAGAGAATTTGGAACTCAAGATAAAAAAAAGAATGTTAAAAATAAAAAAAAAAAACTGTAGGGGTGACTAGGTGGCGCAGTGAGTAAGAGCTCTGGCCCCGGAGTCGGGAGTACTCGGGATTGGTTCTGGCCTCAGATACTTAATACTCACACACACAAAAAACTGGCCATGTAACCTTGAGCAAGTTACTTAACCCCAATTGCTTTAAACAAAACAAAATGAAACTGTAGAAGGTGAAGCAAATTTTGGAAAATTAATTCTCATCCACAAGATGCCTCTGGAGCCTGGGATTGTGGCACTAACAGAGACTGAGGGCTTATGTAGAAGAGGCTCCCAGAACAGGGACAGACTTTAGACCCTTGACCTCTCTTCAATTCCAGACCAGCCTCCAGGGATTTCATTCCTTCCCGCAAGGTCTCTTTGTCTAGTCTGGGTCTTTCTCAGTGTTTGAGGACCCTCTACAGAAGAACTGATTTTGAACCCAAGGTCTTTTACCTACTATCCTAATGACCTGGGGCAAGACAGTTAACCTTTTTGGGCTTCAGTTTACTTATTTGTTAAAGAAGAAATCATATTAGATTATGTTTTAGTTCCCTTAGAGGTCTAAATCTATAATTTTTTAACTTTCCTGAATGTAAAAATACTTATTATATGCTAAGCAATGGAGATTCCAAAACAAAACCTAAACAAGAAAGAAGATAAAGTACCTGCAGGTGGGAAGATCTGAGTCCAAATCCAGCCTCAGATACTTACTGGCTATGTGACCCCAACCAGTCACTTAGCCTCCCTCAGCCTCATTTTCTTTATCTGTAAAATGGGGAGAATAATAGCACCTTCCTCCCAGGATTGTTGTGAGAATAAAATGAGATAATAACTGTAAAGCACTTAGCACAATGCCTGGCACATAGCAAGCACCATAGAATGCTAGAAGTTGTTCTGTTATTATCTAAAGGAACTCCATTTTAATAAAGGGAAACAATACCTACAGGAGGGTTCAGCTGCGGGGCAGATGGGAAGGTCTTGTGGTCCTTAGGGTGCAGCAGCAAAGCAGATGGTAATGCATCTTCTTTTTTATTTAATATTTATTCAATTTATTTTTGCCTACATTTTGAGTTCTGAGTTATTACCCTCCCACCTCCCAACCCCCACACTAGAGGAGGCTAGCATTTGACACAAATTTTATAAACATATATACACACGTGTGTTTATATGTATGCATGTATATATACACATCCATATGTATGTACACACATACATATGTACATATATACATATGTATGTATATGATACTCTATAATACATACATCAGTTCCTTTTTTGGAGATGGATAGCATCTTTCTTCATAGGTCCTTTGTAGTTGATTTGAATATTCATATTATTCAGAATAGCTTAGCCATTCATAGTTACTCTTCGAATATTATTGCTGTTACTGTATTCAATGTTCTCTTGGTACTGTTCATTTTACTCTTCATTATTTCATGCAAGTCTTTCTGTGTTTTTCTAAAGTCACCCAGTTCATCATTTCTTACAGAACAGCAGTATTCCATTATAATCATAGTAAGACGTTCCACAATTGATGGGCATTCTCTCAATTTCTAGTTCTTTGCCACCACAACAAAGAGCTATTACAAATATTTTAGAACATATATGTTCTTTTCCTTTTCCCTTCATCACCTTAGGAAACAGACCTAAGTAGTGGATCAAAGGATATACAGAGCTTTATAACTCTTTGGGCATAGTTCCATATTGCTCTGCAAAATGGTTGAATCAGTTTACAATCCTACCAACAATGTATTGGTGTCCCATTTTTTTCACAGTCCCTTCAGCTTTTGTCATTTTTCCCTTCTAACATTTCAACCAAGCTGATATGTGTGAGATGGTACCTCAAAGTTGTTTTAATTTGCATTTTTCTCATGAATAATGATTTAGAGCATTTTTTCATATGATTATGTATATCTGTCTATCTATCTATACCTATATATATATCTGAGTTTTTCTTCCAAGAATTGCCTGTTCATATCCTTTGACCATTTATCAATTGGGGAAATAACTCATATTCTTATACATTTGACTCAGTCCTCTATATATTTGAGATCTTAATCTGAGAAACTGTCTATAATTTTTTTCTCAATTTTCTGTTTTCCTTCTAATCTTGGCTACATTGATTTTATTTGTACAAAACTTTTTAATTTAATGTAATAAAAAATATCCATTTTATACCCCACAATGCTCTCTGTCTCTTGTTTATTCATAAATTCTTCTCTTATTCATAAATCTGATAAGTAATATGTTCCATGTTCTTTTAATTATAATATCTCCCTTTTTGTCTGGGTCATGTATCCACTTGGACCTTATCTTGGTAAATGGTGTAAGATATTGGTCTATAGGCGCGGCTAGGAGGCACAATGAATAGAGCACCGGCCCTGGACTTGGGAGGACCTGATTTCAAATCTGGCCTCAGACACTTGACACACTTACTAGCCATGTGACTTTGGGCAAGTCACAACCCCAATTGCCCTCCAAAAAGAAAAAAAAAGATATTGGTCTATACCTAGTTTCTGTCAGACTGCTTTCCAGTTTTCCCAACATTCATCTTCTTTAGTCTCATTTCTAGCTTGGAACTGGACTCTGATCCATTTTCTCCTAAGATCCCTAAGACTCCCAAGGAGTAGTTTCTAAGGTGCTGGACATATCCAGACTCTACCTGAATTCTCCATTAGCTTATAGGCTTTGATTCTGATCTTTATCAGTCCCCATCTCTTCAGAAAGGGCAGGCTTACTTTTTTTTAGTCTATACTCACAAGAATGATGCCCATTTAATCGCTATATTTGCTGAACTGAACTGAAACATTTGTCTTGTTTGGCCTGAGTTCTGATGCATGGTAGGTGGAGACAGAAGGAGGAAAAGGATAGGACCTTGTCCCTGGGGAGAATTCCATGAGGGAGATAGGACCTGATACACAGGAGATGGTGTAGTTCAGCTGCTAATGGAGGGAGAGATCAGCTTGGACTAGAGACAGCTGAGGAAGATGAGAGAAGATGTAGAGTGGGACCAGAGCTGGGCCTCAAAGGATGGGGAGATTAGTATCAGAGAAAGAAAAAGGGAAAGTCTTTCAGGGAGGGGAACAGCCTAGGCAGTGGTGCATGTATAAGTATCAGGATTTAGGGACAGATGAGACCCTAGAGACCATCTAGTGCAACTAACCCATTTTACAGAGGAGGAAACTGAGGTCCAGAGAGGAGAACATGATGGCCCAAGATCATAAAAACTCCAAATCCAGTTCTCTTTTCAAACAAATCTAACTGGAGTGGAGGGTGCATTTTAGAAACAAGGGAAAGAGGAGATTAGCATTCTAGTCATTGGATCCCTGTGTAACCTCATGGACGTCACTTCCTTTCTAGGAATAGATGGTCGCCAAGGTCATTTCTAGCTCTAGCTTTATATGTTCTAAGAGTCCTTCAGTCTAAGAGGTCTATGAGGTCTTGAACGTAAGGTCAAGAAGGACAGAGAGTTTCTCCAGCCTCCTCTGTACTCTGCCTGGTGCCATGATGCCTGTCAAGAGTCTGGGGGACCTGAAGGAAGTCCCTTTCTAGCCCACAGAATTCCCTTTCCTCCTCCTCTCACCCCTAATTTTCCACTATAATCTCTTTGAGGGTGGGGGCTATTTAATTTCTGTCTTCGAATGCCCATGGCCTTGCTCAGTGATGTACCCAGAGCAGGTGCTGAGTGCTGAATTGAAACCAGTGGCTCCACAAATTTAATTTGCTTATCTGATCCAGCCACCAGGCAGGATTGTCTGCCCCCTGCTGGTCAAGTTCTTTTATGCCTGACTAGATGCCCCAGCTCTGACAAAACCAATTTCTTTTTCCCCATATTATAGTCAGAGCCTAATGGGACCTCTGAGATCATTTGGTCTACCTTGTATGGATAAGAAACCCAAGCCTCGAAAGAACAAAAGAATCCGAACCAGAAGCAGGAGTGTGCTAGTAAATGTTTAACAA
Organism: Petaurus breviceps papuanus; assembly: GCF_028583685.1. Classification (NCBI taxonomy): domain Eukaryota; kingdom Metazoa; phylum Chordata; class Mammalia; order Diprotodontia; family Petauridae; genus Petaurus; species Petaurus breviceps. The sequence goes on along the minus strand of NW_027187460.1, from coordinate 969,183 downwards.
TCAGTTCTCCGAAAAAGAAAGAATGTACAACATACTTATTGCATTATTGGCATCTTTTTCCATCGCTTTAAGTCTAAAGCCAGGGGTGGGGGACCTGCACCCTCGAGGTCATATGCGGCCCTCTAGGTCCTCAAGTTCATTCCCTCTGACTGAATCCAAACGTCATAGAACAAATCCCCTTAATAAAAAGATTTGTTCTATAAAACTTGGATTCAGTCAAAAGGCAGCAGTTGAGGACCTAGAAGGCCATGTTCTCCACCCCTGGTAAATGATCAACACAGCAACAAATCAAGTGATGATTTCCAGCTTTCCCTATTCCTGAGGTGTAAATGCTCATGCCCAGACCAAGTTAGTTCCAGCCTCCCTGTTTTAATTTTCATGCTATCTTAAAATGATATCACAACAAGCCAAGAATGCTTCTTCTTTTAGCAATGAAGAAAAGGTCTACTTTAGGTTTTTTTTTTTAAGTATGCATCCCTTATACATTTGATGAATGCTTACACTGCACTGGACATTCTTATCTCTATGCTTTTCCTTCCCTTGATTCCTAAAGCAATCATGCATCAAAAAAGAATAACAATTGTGTTAACTTCCAGGAAAATATACTGAGCAACATGCAATTCAATCCCTGAGCAAGAATCCTTTCTGCAACACTTTAACTACACCAGGTTACTTTAGCTTCAGTTAATCAATTAGCAAGCACCTATAAATCGCCACATGGGGCAGTTAGATGGCATAGCAGATAGAGCACGGGGCTTGGAATCAAATCAGGAAGATTTGTGTTCATAAGTTCAAATCTGGCCTCAGACACTTACTAGCTGTGTGACTCCGGGCAAGTCACTTAACCCTGTTTGCCTCAGTTTCCTCATCTGTAAAATGAGTTGGAGAAGGAAATGGAAAATCACTCTAGTTAGTACCTTTGCCAAGAAAACCCCAAATGGGGTCATGAAGAGTTGGATGTGACTGAAAAACGATTGGACAACCACAAATAAATTGCCAGGCACTGGATTATGTACTAGGGATACAAAAGTAATAAATGAACCGTCCCTCTTAGTGAAGAGTTTACCCTCCAGGAATGAGAACTGCTCTCTATCTCAGTCAGTCTATTCTATTGTAGGACAGCTTCAATTATTAGAAAGTTTTTTCCTCCCATTGAACCAAAAGCTCCTACCTGTAATTTCATGACATTGGTCCTCACCCTGTCATCTGAACAAGTCTGGTCTCTGTTCAATGACAGTCCTTCAGATATCTGTGGTCAGCTCAAGCCCAAGTCTTCTCCATGGTAAACGTTCCCATTTCCACTGGTCCTCCCTTGACATGGCTGCCTCCTTTCATTTCCCTGGCCTGACCTTTTCTGAATGGGATTGAACTGCTAAGGAGTTGTCCTAAAATCTGGCTTCCCGGACTGAATGTGGGAATCATATCACAGAAAGAGGAAGTGACTTGTCCAGTCACAAAGTCACGAGCTGAGCCAGGATTTGACCTCCCCTTCTGAGGCCTTAAGCTAGGGGGTCTTTCCTCTTCCCCAAATGGCCTCTGGTTCATTCAAAATTTATATAATCAGCATTCCCCACTGTTGTGGGTTCTTTGCTCATATGGGGAAGATACAAGGAAGAAGAAATCTGAGCTTGGCCTTCCAAGAGTTCCTTGTCTGGCTATAGAAAAAAAATCACCTAAGAAGACAGATTACAATACCTCTGAGTCCCCAGGTTTGGGAAGTCAGTAGGGAAAAGAAAACAATTAACCTGTATTGGTGTGGTCTGGGAAGGCTTTCTGAAGGAGGTAATAGAATCATGAGACCTGGGTTCTGATACCAGCTTTACTAGTTAATAGCCATAACTAACAGTAACAAGTCTTTCAGAGTCTCAGTCTCCTCATCTGCAAAATGAACATAACACCTGTACCATCTCCCTCATAAGGTTGTAGAGAAAATACTTTTTATATATCCAAGCCCTATAAAATTGTGGTTCTCATAACTATTACCATTTGAAAAGGGACAGGATTGAGGGCAGTATGGTAATGGACAGATATGGGAATGGGTAATGGAGAGAGTTGGCCATAGAGTCTGGAAGACCTGAATTCAAATTCCCCCTCAGACACATATTAATTATGTGACCTTGGATAAAATTATTCAACCTCTCAGTGCCTCAGGCAGCTCTCCAGGACTTATCCAGAACTTCATTGGTTGAAAAAGTTTCAATAATAACAGAAATAGATTTATATAGGGCTTTAAAATTTTTTTCAATTGTACCTGACTCTTTGTAATCCCAGTTTTGGGGGTTTTCTTGGCAAAAATACTAAAGTAGTTTGCCATTTCCTTCTCCAGATCATCTAACAGATGAGGAAACTGAGGCAAACAGGGTTAAGTGACTTGCCCAGGGTCACACACTGCTAGTAAGTATCTGAAGCCGTATTTGAGCTCAGGAAAAAGAGTACTGGTACTTTCTGTACACCACCCAGGACTGGTCTTGTTCCAAAAAGGATTGGGATAAACAGAGAAGATGGAAGGTAATGATTATAAAGGAACTCTGGGAGTATGCCAGGGACTTTGTTGTTATTCAGTCATGCCCAGCTCTTCATGAGACCCTGTGGACCATGCTGTCCATACTCCACAGAGACTGAAATTATTTGTCATTTCTTCTCCTCCAGTGGATTAAGGAAAATAGAGGTTAAGTGACTTGACCAGGATCTCACAGCTAGTACATATCTGAGGCCAGATTTGAACTCAGGTCTTCCTGACTCCAGGCCCAGTGTTCTATCCACTGAGCCACCTAGTTGCCCCAGGGTATATGCCAGAGATAGCACTTGGTAATCATGGGCTTAGCTCTTCTGCCCAGGAATTGCTGAGTTCCCATGAGTGCTTGAGTCCTTTGCTCAAGTCTTGGTTAACAAGTCTTAGAGACCAGGAAGACTTTGGGCAGGAGTCCATTTCTAGTCCTGGTTTTTTCTGTCCTGTTCTGGGCTTGATGTTCCTTAGAATCCCAGTTGAAGGAAGGTTAATGACTATGTTGCAATTCCTTACATTGACTCCATGGACCAGTCCCCAGGGATAGAACCAAACAGCTTGAGGCAGGGGGTGTCCCTGGGAGACATGGGCTCAAGTCCTGATGTCCAAGCCTAGTCAGGTACTTCACACTAGGATTCAAAGCTCTGTCCCAAGTTTAGGGGCCGAGGGCAGGCCTCTACTGCTGCCCCTGCATATGTGGGGAGAGTTTGCCCCCTTCAGCTCTGACAGAAAAACTCACACAGACTATGTGATACAGCAGAAAGAGTCCTGGGCTTGAAATTCAAAGACCTGGGTTCCAATGTGGCTTTGTGACTCAGTGCCTTTGCCTTGTTGTGGGACAGGCCATTCGACCTCTCTAGGACCCCATTTGTATAATGGAGAGGGGTTGGTTGGGCAAGATTATCTCTGAGTTCTTTTTCAACTCTAAAATTCTATCCCCTTACAAAGGAACGGCTCAAATCATACCACCACCAGGAAGTCTTCCCTAATTTCCCAACTCTCCGAGTCCTAAAGACCCTCACTTTGGCAGTTCACTAATATTTTGCAATGTCTTGCTTTCTGTTTCCTGTTTGTAAATCATCTCTCCAACCCAGACCAAGCCCCTCTCCCACAATGGGGACAAACAAGAAGAAGGGGAGTGGGTATGGGAAGGTAGAGGAAGACTAGATGAATTGACCTATGACATCAGAGGTTTTCTCTGCAAAGTTCTGTCTATACCAGGGTCATACGACCCTGGGGCTGCTGCCCCTCTGCTCTCCTACTTCTTTGCTAACCTAATTTTTTGCTTCCCTCACTGCTATGCCCTTCTACCCTGTCCCTGCCCCCAACACACACAGATACATATGCACACACACACACACACACACAGAGACTTCATTTATCCACTTAGAATCATTAAAATCAGAATATATCATAACCAGGGGTTCTTACCCTGGATTCTGTGAACCTTTTAAAAAATATTTTGATAACCATAATTCAATATAATTTGTTTTCTTATTAATCCTCTGTATTTTATGAATTTAAAAGCAATATTCTGAGGAGTCCATACATTTCACCGGACTGCCAAAGAAATTCTGGACACTAAAAATATTAGAAACTCTTAATGTAATCTGTAAAGGATGGAAGATATATTAGAACATTAGATATGAGAAGCACCTTAGAACAAAGAAAGTTAAACATCCAATTTGGAAGAGCTTTAGAACATAAAATATTAGAGGTGGATGTATCTTAGAGCACAGAATAATTGAGCTGGATGGGTTCTCACTTAGGACATAGTTTAGAATATCATTGTGAAGGAGGTTTGGAACACTGAATGTGTTGGAAGGAGTCTTAAAACATAGAATGTTAGAGCTGGAAGGAGACCTAGAACACAAAATGTTAGAACTGGAAGGAACCTTAGAGATTATTGAGCTGTTACTTATTCCTAAATCCACGGATCTTTATTTCCACTCCAAGGACCTCAAGAAAGTAATAATTAGAATTCCCAGGGGTCAATCCTAAGGCAGTGAAGGTTTTACCCTAGAGGGTAATGGGTCTAAAAGCAACCCCACACCAGAAGGACCCTGAGTCCTTACACTAACATTTGGCAGCCTGTCCTTGTTCCCCTGCCTCCCCCCCCCCCCCCCCCCCCCCCGGATTGTGCTTTTAAAATAACTTCACATACAAACTTGCTTTGAATCACTACTGGGAATGTGGGTGGGTCAGTACATGCCAACACACGGGCCCGTCCTTGCTCCTAAGTGGGAAATGTTTTTGAGTTTGTTATCAAAGGAATCCTGCTAATCTACAAATTAATTTGTAGTCTAAGTGATTGAGTTGCCTGTACTCTAGGGTCACTTCCTGCTGACTTTGACCTATTCCTCAGGGCCTCGGGGGCTTCCAGCCTAAATGAAGATAACATAGAGGACGAAATCTTTAGACAGAGCAATTAAAATATTAAGTTGCATATTTGTTGCACATATATGCCCAAGGTCTGGACATGCTTGGGTGTCAGGAGGGTCCGGGGCTGCAGAAAACTAGTGAAGGCTCCCCATCCCATATTGGAACTCTGCCAAAGGAAGGTTTAATACTCAATCCTCAGCCTGTCAATCTTTCCCCTAACTGGAAGTCACCTTGAGGGACGGCTGTCCCTGTCTTCTCATCTCAGCTCCTTTCAACCTGGTGGAAAGGGGCGGGGCGGTCTAGGATGGGGATTGAATGGCTGATCCTGAGACTCCTGTAATCCCGGAGGTTGAGAATTTTAGGCTGCAAGAACCCCAGTATTGCTGAGTGGATGGCAGGGTAGTTGAACTCTCAGTCCCCTGCCGGACACTGCATCCCCTCTTCCCGTATCACCGAGTAACTGGAAGTTCATTTCCTTTCCAGACATTACTCCACAATGGGACAGTTCAGAGTGCTAGAAAGTCCTTCCTGAAAACTGACACACAAGCTCCCGGACTGTTAGAAGAAAACCAGTTAGTTAGCCGGTGGGAACTAGGCTGCTCCTGCCCAGGAGGGTCATCTCCCCGTCCCGCCCTCCGGCCGGTCAGTGCCACGATCTTTGGCAGCCGGGGGTCTCCTAGCTCTTCCCTCCCCACCTCCGCGGGGCTGGCACACAGCTGGAGAGGATTAGGCGGACTTTCTAAGGACTCCCAGTCACTCCTGGTGCCCGCCCCGTCCCTACCTCTCCTGGCGGCGGTCCTGGGGGTCCTACTCACCTAGGGGCAGGGCGGCCGCAGCCAGTAGGAGGGCAGCCAGGACAGGCTTGGGCATGGTGCACAAGGAAGCCGGGGCGGGGGCCGGGGTGTCCGGAGTGTATTCGGGGAAGGCGAGATTGAGTGGGGCAGAGGGGCAGAACTCTCGGGGAGCGAGGAGGGGAGAGCGAGCGTGACGACCTGGGAAGCTTGGAAGAGTTCCTGGGAGAGCAGCAGGTAAGTAGCGGCCCGGTGGGGTGTGGGCTGGGCGGGGTCTCGAGTGCGGAGGAAGGTGAAGGAGCGCCGAGAGGTAAGAGGAGCAGTCAGGCATGGAGAAGCCTGGGAGGAGTTTTGGGGTGAGGGGACGGGGGAAGCAGAGGTGGTGAGGGAGGGGGCACGAGAATGCAGACGGGCTGGGGTGGAGGAGCGCTAGGAGCAGGGAGGGCTGGGGGCGGGGGGCGGGGGGGCGGTTGGGAATCACTGGGGAAAGAAAGAGGGTGAGAGTGTGTGTGTACTTCCTGGTCTCCGAGGATCATTCACTGAGGGCCAGAATGGACTAAAGCAGTCATTTAATCCCACCCTCCTCATTCTACAGAGAAGGAAACTGAGACCCAAAGTGACTTGCTCAGGATTACATAGGTACAGTACAGTTGGTGGGCTGAGCCCCCAGGCCCTGCTCTCTTCCTGCTGAACGATCCTGAGCTTAGGTATGCAGTGGGGCCGGAGGCTGCCAGATCCAGTTGGGTGAGCATCTGCATGTCACTGGGGAGAACTGGTTGGGACAGGTGAGGATACGTGGTCAGAAAAATGTGGGGTGAAGGGCAGTAGAGCAGCTATGGGGGTAGAGGTACCTTACATGGCGTAAGGGCAGTACAATGCAGTGTTCAAAGGGGGTGAGCAGGAGAGAGAGAGATAGAGAGGGAGAGAGAGAGAGATAAAAGAAAGAGAGAAAGAAAGAGAAAGAAAGGAAGAAAGAAAGAAGGAAAGAAAGTATAAAGATGTGGGGCAGGGAGGGGTTATAACTCAGGATAAATTTCTGTGCTGGGGAAGGAGGGTCTGGGAGGTATGTTGCTGCATTATACCTCTTAAAGGGTCAGAGGTGGAACAGGAAGCATCAGCTACACCACTGGGAAAACATCAGCATGCTGACCAGGTCTGTCTGCCAGATTCCGCTGCTCACATAGTCTGGAGGATCAGCGGCTCTTCTAGGGCCTCTTAGAGACCTTAGAATCCAGCTTTCTCATTTACAGATGAGGAAAGTGAAACCCAGATCAGGAAAGGCACTTGTCCAAGGACTCAAGGGGCCAATTAGGGGTAGAGCTGGGACTGGAACCCAGGTCGGAGCCACCTCATTGGAATGGAATGAACATAATTGATACATGTACAGACAATTCTCCCTTTACCTAAGCTGACCATTCAGCAGACCTCTAAGTAGATACTTAATTCGAATTTGCCCAGGGCCTGGGGCAAGGAGGGAGGGAGCAGGAAGGGGGTCACATGCAGGTGGAGGGAGAGGGCCTGAACATGGTTCAAGGGTGCATGGGAGGCCAGATACCTAAAGAAGCAAGGGCAGGAGGAGGAAACACGGGGGCCTCGGCCAGTCACATGTGGGGCTCGTGGAAGAAGATAGAGCAAATACAGACACGGACAGGAGAGGATGAGTGACCAGCATGGTTGGAGCACGCAAAGGTCTCCTTTCCTAAGGCTTCTGCTGAAGGTGACCGTGGCCTAATGATGTCTCTTTGCTTCCATTATTCTTCTTTTACTTGGGGGTGTTTTTATGGGAGGGGGGCTGGGCCAAAGAGAGCCCAGTGAAGGAGCAGGAGTGGGGTGAGGGAGGGTGATGTGGGGGTGAAGAGAAAGAGAGACACAGAGAGAGACAGACAGACACAGAGAGAATAGTACTGTACAGTAAAGTTAACACTGGTGGTGTTTTTGGAATGTGGGTTTCTCTCAGAATTCTTGCTGTACAATAGACTTTTCATGATTCAAATTCACAACAAACCTAGAATAGTCGGTACTGAGATCAGACCCTCTTTTCTTGCCTGAGTCGTTCTTGGGGTCAGCAGCTCCTTTGCTCATGGACTGCTGGACCAGCTCACTGGATGGACTATGAGGCCCGAGGTGAAGACAAGATGCTGGAGCCCCACATTCCTCTGTCCACTTTCGTCCTTCTGTCTCATGAATGTTTCCTTTTGTAAATATTTATGACTCTGCCTACATAGGTACACTGAATAAATATTGTATGTCCAAGGTCAAGTAATTGGAAGATCTGGGGAACTTTGTTGGAAAAACAACTTAGCATAGTGAATAGAGCGTTGGGCTTGGAGTCAAGATAGACCTGAGTTCAAATTCTGCCTTCAACATTTACTAATTGTGTGATCACAGTCAGACCTTTCTGAGCCTCAATTTACTTATCTATAAAATGGAAGTAATAGGACCTATTCTTGTGAGGAGCAGAAAGAGATGATACGTGTGAAGTGCTCTGCAAAGTTTTTGTTGTTGTTCAGTCATTTTCCAGCTGTGTCTGACTCTTCATGATCCCATTTGAGGTTTTCTTGGCAAAGATACTAGAATGATTTGCCATTTCCTTCTGCAGCTCATTTTACAGAGTGGGAAACTGAGGCAGCTAGAGTTAAGTGACTTGTCTCGGGTCATATAGCTAAGTATCTGAAACCAGATTTGAACTCAAGAAATTGAATTTTCTGATTCCAAGCTTGGCACTTTATGCACTGCACCACTAGCTGCTCATGCAAACCTTTTATTGTTGTGGGTTTTTTTTTTGGAGGGGGGAAGGCAGGGCAATTGGGGTTAAGTGAATTGCCCAAGGTCACACAGCTAGTAAGTGTTAAGTGTCAGAGGTCGGGATTTGAACTCAGGTCCTCCTGACTCCAGGGCCGGTGCTCTATTCACTGAGCCTCCTAGCTGCTCCAGACCTTTTACCAATATATAAATGCCAAGTGTTATTCTTCATGAGTATCTATGATGGTGCATGTGTGAATCTATGTGTCTCTGGGGCTGAGGCCTCTTGTGCTCCCTGTGTCTGTGTGCATAGAAGAGGTCACATTTCTGTAACGCTTTTTTAGGTTCACAAAAACCTTTCTTCAAAATAACCTTGGAGGTAGGTAGTGCAATTATTTTTATCCCTCTTTTACAGGTGAGGAATTTTATCCTTAGAGGTGAGAAGCTGCTCCTCCTCAGGGGAGTAAGAATTCCCTCTGAAATGTCCTTGAAAAGAGGCCATTCCATCTGCTTGAACTGCTCCACTGATTTGGATAACTGATGAGGCCGCCTAGTCTGCTGAAGGGCATTTTTAATTGTTGGGAGAGAGGAGACAAACTTGCGAGTGGAGGCACAGAAAGAGGAGGTGGTGGGTAGAGATCAACAGACAGCAAAAACGGGGAGAGAGAGACAGAGAGAATGAGAGACAGACAGAAGACAGACAGACAGAGAATGAGAGAGACAGAGAGAACGAGAGAGAGACAGAGAGAGAATGAGAGGCTGAGAAAAAATGAGAGATAGAGAGAGAAAGGGAGGGAGGGAGGAAGAGAGAGAGATAGAGACACAGAGAGAGAGAGACAGAGAGAATGAGAGAAAGAGAGACAGGTAGAAAGGAGAAACAGAAAGGGGATAGGGAGAGAGAAAAAGAGAGACCAAGTGGAAATTAATAATAATGATGATAGCAAACATTAAGATTTCTATACCAATTTATAGTTTGCAAGTGCTTTACATGTCTTATCTCAGTTGATCCTTATAACAACCCTGTGAGGTACCGTGTTTCCCCGATAATAAGACCTATCCCGAAAATAAGCCCTCCCCTTACTGTGTAAGATTCCTCTAAAATAAGCCCTCCCCCGAAAATAAGCCCTATTGAGATCGCTACTGTAGTGAAGGTGAACCCCTGCGCTACACACTACATTACGGTACCCTCTGTATGCACCATCCCCCCTCCCCCCTGACCCCTTCCCGAAACTCATGCCGTGCTCTGAGCTGCATCCAATCAGAGCTGCAGCAGTGAGCGCGTCATCCTGTTCTTCCCCAGTGATTTGCTTGCTGGCGCCATTGAGAGCAGTGCCGCGAAGGAGAGCTGAGGCAGGACAACATAAGCCCTCCCCTGAAAATAAGCCCTCTGGTGTTTTTCTTTCCAAAAAAAATAATAAGACAGTGTCTTATTATCGGGGAAACACGGTAGGTGCTATAATCCCCATTTTACAGATTTACAAGCTGACTCTGAGAGCAGTGATAGAAAGAGAGGAAAGGAGACAAGGATTGTATCTATTTGGCTCAGCCTTGAACTCCCTGAGGGACAGGGCCGAGTTCTCTTAGACTGGGGATTCTTGAGGGCAGAAATGCCATTTTCCCCTCAGGCTAGTGACACCCTTCCCTCCCACAATCTATAGCATAAAGACAGGGGAGAACTAGGGTTGGGAGGGTATCACCTCTGGACACTGAAAAGGAAAGAAGAGGGGAATGGTTAGAGTAGGAAGAAGGGATAGGGTACCACTTGTCCAGCCTTGTCCCTCTAGATTCTAGTGTACAGGAGGAGGAAGGTGAAGAAGAGGAGGGTGAAGACCATGCCCCCAAAGCTCCCCAGTGCGGCAGCCCCTCCCGTGTTGCATAGGTCTTGGTTACAGCATGAGACAGGCCGAGTCAGACCGATGCTGTCCACGTCTGAGGGCACACACTCCTGGACACATGCCTTTGTGACTGTAGAATCTCCCAAGAATGGGTACACTGCGATGGGGGGCAGAGAATAATGGACAAGTCAGGAGGCCCCCAGGCCAAACATCAAATCCCCCTCCCCTGACATATTCTCCTTTGCTAATACAAGCCTCAGACCACAAAACCCCAGCTCCAAAATCCCCCTCCTCCAGGAAGTCATCCCTGACTAAGCATGATTAGACCCAATCACCCTTGGACCTCCTTCTACCCACAGTGATCAGGTGGTCTTGAGTGTTCTCCAAGAGTTCTGGGATGGAATGGGTACAGTTCCAGCAAAGGGGGAGGTAAAACAATTTCTTTCCAGTGAGTTGAATATTCTCTTTGACTCCATGGTAAAATTAGAGATGTGTTTTTATTCAAATGTTGCTCAGTCATATCCGACTCTTTGTGACCCCACTTGGGGTTTTCTTGGCAGAGATACTGGAGTGGATTGCCACTTCCTTCTCCAGCTCATTGTACAGATGAAGAAACTGAGGCAAACAGGGTTAAGTGACTTGCCCAGGGTCACACAGCTAATAAGTGTCTGTGGCTGGATTTGAGCTCAGGTCTTCCTGACACCAGGCCTATCCACTGTGCCACCTAGCTGCTCTTTTACTCAAATACTCTTATAGGATTTAGAACTGGAAAGGGGCCTTAAAGGTTGGCTAGTCCAAACCCCTCATTTTACAGATTGTTGTGTTTGTTCTTCATTTTCGAAGAGGACCATGGCATCGGGGAAATGATGACATGACTTGCAGATGACTTTGATTTGAGTGAGTGAGGGCTGTGCAAAGTCACCAGCCTCACTTTCTCTTCCAGAGCCATCTGGGTTCAATGACCTGATTTTCATCAGGATGACTGGAGATGGCCCAGGATGCAATGGGAGACCCTGGCCCTTTTAGGCTAGGGCCTTTTCACGCACTCACTTAGAGTGAGGTAATGTCCATTCAGTGCCAGGGTCAAACATATAGTAAGTAGCAGAGCCTGGATTCAAACCCAGGTCCTTGGACCCCAAATCCTGCTCTCCTTATATATGACTCTAATATTTAATCAAATAACTTGAAATATTTGAGTTGTAATGGGGCTTGTTCCCTGGCTGTATTAGTAGCTCCATAGAAGAATGGCCCTTGAAGATGGAAGGTTTAGAATGAACAGACCAGGGTTCAGATCCTGACCTTGACTTTTACTTGCTGTGATCCTGGACAAGTTCTATCCTCTCTCCAAGTTTCAGTTTCCTCTGTAAAACATGAGTGGTAGTTCTTCAACTACGTAAACTCCCAATGTTGTGGGAACAAACCAGTGGAATCAACATGTTGAGTTATCAATAGTAGTTATGTTTAAAGCTGGCATCTCCTCCTTTCTGGCCACCAGGCCACTCCCCATTTAGTTCATTAGATTGGAAATTTAAAAAAATGAAAATGCATTTAAAATTTTGTAATAGAAATCTGTGACAAGAAGAATTCATATTTCTGTGGCTTTAAATTTTAAAAAGTATTTTCCTCATAAGAGCTTTGTGAGGTAAATAAGTCTCTCCTCTCTGATCCTTTGTTTCCCATCTCTGGAAAATAGTGGATGGGACTAGTCTGGAGACCCCCTTTCAGTAACCCTTTCTGTGAGGTCAAAACTATTTTCATAAGAATGTTAAGACATTTTAATTATAAATTCATAAATATTCATAGATCTAACCCATGTAGACAAAAGGTCTTTGGGAGATTCTCAAAAAATTTTAACGGTGTAAAGGGGTCCTGAGATTAAAAAAAAAAAAATTTATGACCATTGAGCTAGGTAATCTCCAAGTCCCATAGAGGCTTTTTGTAATGTGTAGCTAGATAGAATAAGTACTATTATTCCCATTTTCTCACTGAAGATAATAGTGAAATTGACTCAATAACCTTCTTTGGCTCCCTATGACCTATAGGATAAACTAAAAATTATTCATCTTGGAATTAAAGATTGAATTCTGACTCCGACCTGACTTTCCACTTTTATTTCACATTTAATCCTGGTCATGTACTCTATTTTATAGCAAAACTGTAACTATTAGCTGTTTCTTCATCTTTTTCTGTCCTTTCTTGTTTCCACTCCTATTTAGATTTCTCTCTTTATCACTGCCTGTTAACATCTTCCTTCACAAGACACCATCTCTAGGAAGGATTCCCTGAATCCTCCCCCTGAAGGAAAGTATTTCCCCAGGGTCCTGTGTTTCTTTTTGCCCTGGTTCCATTCTACAGTCATAGGATCATAGATTTAGTAAGCAGGAACCTTACAAGTCATGAAGTACAATACCATCATTTTAACAGTATCACCCCATGGAAAGGGTGATGGATTTGGAGTCAGAGGACCCGGATTCAGATCCTGGCTCCATCATTTACTTCCAGTGTGACCCTGGGCAAGTTTCTCTCTGAGTCTCCGTTCCTCACCTGTAAAGTGAAGATATTGGTCTCCTTTAAGCTCCCAGATCTAAGTCTATGATACTGTGAAACTGAGGCCCAGAGGGGGTAAGTGATATTTTTCTTATTTTTTGTTTTTCATTCTCTTCTTTCTTTGTGCCATCCCCAACCAACAATCCCTCATAAACCTGATGGCAGAGACAATAATTTTGTTTTAAGGTCATAGGATTTAGAACTGGAAAGGAATTTAAGGGCCCATTTGGTCTAATCTTTCCATTTTACAGATGGGGAAACTGAAGCCTGAGGAGAAAAAAGGACTTCCCCAAAGTCACATGGGTAATAAGGAATAGAGCAAAGATTCAAGCACAGGTCCTCTGATCTCAAATCCATTATAGCACTTAATAAATATTTATTGAGCTCCCATTTTATAGATGAGGAAACCGAAGACCCAAGAAGCTCTATATCTTTTTTCACAAGCACATGGCTTGGGGCAGCTAGGTGGCACAATGGTTAGAGCACTGGCCCTGGAATCAGGAGGACTCGAATTCAAATCCAGCCTCAGACACTTCTTAGCTGTGTGACCCTGGGAAAATCACTTAACCCTGGTTGCTTTAAAAAAAAAATTTTAAAAGAAAGGAAAAAAAAACCCACATAACTAGTCAACTTGTGAAGCTGGGATTTCAAGTCACACATCCTGACTCCAGGTCCAGGTTTCTTTCTGCTAACCCCATTGACCTTCATGGGAGAGCTGAAATTGCTCTATGGAAATTTTCCTTCCTGCATTGTTTTGCTGGCTTTGCCCCAGGTAGGTCATGTGAGGCTCCCCTCCTGGAACCCTTGGAACCCGACCTCTCCCCTCACCTTCCTCCAGGGAGTACATAGTTGTCTTGCACATGGTCTCTTCAGGGGCACAGTCTGTAATGGTGTTGCACTCAGAGACATTGGTGGGCTGCGGGCAGCTGTAACATTTCAGGGCCCAGCCTACTTGGGGGAAGGAAGAAGGATGGTCAGGCAGTGGCTTCTCGACCCTTTGGATCTTCCTCTCAGTCCCAAGCCTGATGGGGATGACATGTTCTCTGCCCACAGGGAGCCCTTGATCTAAGGGGGGAAGGAGGTGGGGTAAAAATGAGGCCCCTGTGCCCAGAGACCTCCCAGACTTTGGAGGGTGACATGACTCATCCTCCAGGAGCACCTCCTGCTCTCTGGAAGCCCCCCATCAGGTGGAAGGGACCCTCAGCCAACATTCTGTTGTGTCCAGACTGGGAATCAAGGAACCTGCATTCTAGACCTGGTTCTGTCCCTGGTTCATTTTTTCATCTGGGGGTGGGTCCTTTCATCTCTCTGAGCCTAGGAATTCCCTTGCATCAAATAGGGAGGGGGAAGGTGTGGAGCTGCATGCTTTCTAAGACCCCTCATAAAAACCATCTAAAACACAAGGGCTCCTGGATGCTGGGGTTGGGGTGAAGGTAAGGAGAAAGGGGGAGTTATAAGAGAAGGCAAATGGGACGGCTCCCCTTTGTCTTTGGGGGCAAGGACTCTGAAGTGGAGGTGTGTTGTGTAAATATATTGAAGGCAACATTCCAATAATACCCTTCTCTCCATACATCTCCTGCCCTTACCTCCTTGAAACCTGATCCGACCTCAGTACATCCCCACTAACCAACCCACAACAAGCACGAGCATCTCATGGAGACCCAACCAGATCTCCTGCCCGCTTCATGTGTGGACCTGTGTGAGTCACTACTCTCTCTGGTTAACCCTTTTTTGTTCCCTGGGAAAGGAGAAATTTTTTGGTTCTGGTCCTAGCCCTAACTCTTCTTCTCTCCCCATTCCTCTGATGCAGATAGTTAGACCTAGCAGAGATCTTTGAGGGGTCCAACTCCATTTTACAGATGAGAAAATGGAGTCCCAGAAAGGGAGAAGGACTTGCCTTTGGCCATGCAGCGAGTCAGAGGAAGCCAGGGGGACTCATATATAACTCTCCTTCACTGTCCTATTCAATAAGTTGCCCAGTTTTGTCGAGTCTCCATCTGCAGTGTTTTTGGTAGCTGTCCCATGTTCTCCACTTCCTCTTCTACCACTTAGCCTTCTTTGTGACCTCTTACCTGAACTATCAGACTGTTCTCTTGCCCAGACTCCCTACCTTCTCCCCTCCAAGCCATCATGTATACTACTAGTCACTCTCTTCTTCTCAGATACATTCAGTAGCTCCCTAGTGCCTTATGGGCTAAAGTTAAGTCATCAGCCCTTCCCTAGTCTGACCTCAACCTACCTTTTCACCACTTCTTATACTGCTCCCCCTAGCACAGACCGTGATTCTCGTGATCCTCCACATCTCCCCTTCTTTCTCTGTGTCTAGCATAAGCTCTGCACTCAGTAAATGTAAGTCTAACCATTTTTCTTTATCTTTTTATATCTCCATCTGATAGGAGGCATAGAACGCTACACAGTCTTTCCCTCCCTCTCTCCCTTCTTTCATTCTTGTCGCTGTTTCATCTTACATTTCCATCACTAACTCCATATCTCTCTGCATCTCCATTTCTTTATAACCATCCTTTATCCCTTTGCCTCTTGTAGGTCTCCTCCTCAGGTTCTCCTGCAACCCCTTTTCTGTCTCTATCTCCATCTCTCTATGCAACAGGTGGGCTAAGGACATCCTGAGTGCTGGGGGAGAGAGAGAAGGGCAGGTATGTGGAATAAGATCTTCCTATTACCTCTCTCTCGTTCTCTCTATCTCTCTGCCTCTCTGTCTGTCTGTCTGTCTGTCTGTCTGTCTCTCTGATTTTCTTAGCTTGCCCAGGTCTGTTGGGGAGGCCCTTTAAATCTTTCGTTTAAACCTATTCTGGACTCCTCTCCTTGGCCTCCCATCTGCTTTGGCATCCTCCTCATTCTCCCCTCTCCCCTTCCCATTCAACCTTAGCCCCCAACACCATCCATCTCACCAAGCTCCCCGAATGCAGCAGTAGTCACAGCCAGTAGCACCAGCCTTGATGCCCCCATGGTCTCCTTGGTTGTGCCCAGCATCTCCCAGGCACCTATAATTTTGACTTAACCAGGGGGAAGAGAAGGAGGAGGAGGAGGAGAGGAGAGTAGAGAAACCTGTTCCTTAAGAGGATTAACCTCATCTAATTTCCAGGACCTCCCTTTCCCTTCCTCTATCTCTCTTTTTATTCATAGGGCTGCTCAGGAGCTGGGCTGGGCTGGAGGCTGGGGGCCAGCCCCTTTGGGCTTGGCATCCTGCCACAATGGTGACCCCTTGCCTCATCTAAGAGGTCCGGCACTGGTAACTGCATTCCTGAAGCCTCTCTGTAGCTCAAGGGAATTCAGTAATGATTTACATAGGGCTGCTTTGCATGAATTGCTTTGTAGGTTCCTAGCTTACAAAGGTGGTCCCTGCCCACGAGAACATGTTGTCTCAAGAAGTGGTAGGTTCCCCTTCACTGGGGGTCTTCAAGTAGCGGGTGTATGACCACTGGTCACTATAGAGGGGAGGAATTCTCAGACAGGCACTTGATCTAGGTGGCTTCAGAGGTCCCTTCCAGCTCTTGCACTCGGTGCTTCTGAGTTTCCATGCTATTGAGGGGATACCTGGCTAAGGTAGGTAGTATAATGGAAACAAACAAAAAACAATCCTGTACTCAGCTTCTGGAAGACCTGGGTTCACACCTTGCTCCTGCTGCTTATTAGCTGTGGGACCAAATGAGGGGTTGGACTGGTGAGCTCCCCCTGTTAGCTCTGTGGTCCTGTGAGGTCACAACTTCCCAAGTCTCAATTTCAGGGAAATTGGGAAAGTAACTGTAGTGCCTACCTCACCAGAATTTATGAGCTCAAGTGAGATGATGTATGCAAAGTGCTTTGCAAGCCTTAGGCTGTTATATGTTGGCTACTATTGTTATTGCTGTTATTATCTCTATTATTCTTAGTGTCGTTATTAATCTGAGTAGTGAGAAGCTGTTTTCCTTGTATAGAGTTGTTATAAGTATTATTTTTGTTGTCTTCCTCTTCATCTCTTTTTTCTTTCTTTTTCTCTCTTCTTCCTTCCTTCCTTTGTTCCTTCCTTCCTTCTTTCTTTCATTCCTTCCTTCTTCTATTTCTCTTCCTATTATTTTGTGGCTGAAAAGGCTTAATTAAACTTAAAGAAAATTCCAAAGAAGCCCATTTTGTCTGTGTAAGGAAAAATGTCCTTACAACTACAATAGCATTGTCTAGGAGAATTGACTACATTGGAAGGCAGTGAGCTCCTTGTCACTGGAGATGTTTGAACTGAGACCTCTCTTATGTCTGTGTTTTTGCACAGGCTCTACCCTATGGCAGGAATGCACTCCTTTATCTCTGCCTTTTGAATCCCTAGTTTTCTTTAAAGTTCAGCTCAAATGCCACCTTTCACATGAGGCCTTTCTGACCCCCCCCCCCACACCTAGTTGCAGTTCTGCCCAGCAAAATTATCTTGCACTTGTTTTGTTTACTTTTTAATATACTTATCTGTATAAATCCTATAGAATATAAGTTCCCTGGGGGCAGGATCTATCATTTTAACCTTAGCATCCTTAGCATCTAGCTCGTGTCTGGCATATAATTGAAGCTTAATAGATTCTTGTCGATTGATCTATTGTGACTGATTGACTATTTGGGGGCACTGTATTTATTTTAGGGATGTTATATTTAGGAATTTCTATTTAGGTATGGGTTGGACTAAGTGTTCTTAGTAATTCTATGATATGAGTCTATAACCTTACTTTTGCCATGCCCAAGTATGGCCACTGAGGGTGAGGGAGCAGGGACTTTCCTGTTGGTGGGGTAGTTCTTTTAGATTTCTCCTAAGTCCCAGTGATCTTGGACTTGACCTTAGACTACCCAAAATACCCGGGTTGCCATGACATGGAAGGAGAGAATGTTGACAAGAATACATGACTTGATGAGATGGCTCCTTCTTTAACATTCTAGGCACCAAGGTATCCTGGGTGATCTGTTCCAGGTATATATGTCCTTTGTATATATCTTTGTATGTATGTTCCCCTCTATGATGGGTAAGCCTGTTGAGGATAGGAGATTTTTCATTTTTGTCCTTATATCCTTAACATCTGACACAGTGCTTGGCACATAGTAGGCGATGAATAAATTCTTGTTGATTAATTGCTTTCCTCTCTTCTGTTTCCATTTCACTCTGTCTCTGGCCTCTCTACCCTCCTTCAAACTACATGCTAAAGTTGACCCTGAGAACCAGTGATGGGCCGGAGGAAGGCTATCCCAGGAAGCCAGAATCAAAGGGGATTCTTGTCATCAAGGAGCCCCCTGCCTAATTAGGAGTCACACAAGGAACAAACACAGATATAGGGAAAAAAGGATTGAACTGAATAATGTTGCAATGTATTTGGCTGATTAGCATTAGAGTAGGGATTCAAGGGCTCCATGGAGGGATTTCAGGGGGTCTGTGGATTTGGATGGGAAAAAAATGGCTTCTTTATTTTCACTTACCTCTCAGTGATATTTAGGATTTCTTTCAATTATTTTAAAAACACTATTCTGAGAAAAAGTTCATAGGCTTCATCAGACTGTCCAAGGGGTCCATGACCCCTAAAAGGTTAAGAACCCCCATGTTAGAGGGATTGGGTTGGCTTAGACCTTGGTGGGCAGTTGTCAGAGAAAGCTTTTAGAAGAAGTGGAGGTACACAGAGAGATTGCATCTGACAAAAAGGAACTGGAATGGGGAGATAGGAGTATTAATAAGATGGCAGTGAGATCCTGGGCTGGCAGACAAGAAACAAATCTGGGAGTTGCCACTCACTTCAAGGGTCCTCAGGTCCCTTATAGAAGGTCCCTTTATCAGCTGACCAAGGGTCCCCAAGGCCCTCCCTAGGTGCCAGCCTGGTTCCTCTTTCTTTCTCTACATCTAAACATTTGGGCCTTTATTTGTATCCTGGTTGCTTAGTACAGTACTTCAAACATAGTAGGCACTTAATAAATGTTTGTTGAATGACTGACTATACTTTCATGTTCATTGGGTAAAAGAACCTTTGTAGGATGCCTTCTTCCCCTGTTCCTTGGCCTGTTGGGGCCTTTGCAAAGATCTGGGGAGGGGCAGGGATTTACAGTTCCATTGTCTACCTGGGTCTTATTCAGTCCCTTCTGCGGGCCATACCTTTATTTGACAAACTTCAGCCCTCCAAGACACTCCCCTCCCAAGTAGGCACACAATCTCATTTTCCACCTCCTTGAAATCTGCACATTTCCACCTACCTGTTTGCCCTGGGTGTGAAGGATGAAACTGGGTTCTGCGCTACACCTGGTGAAAGGGACCTGTGAGGGAGCAGGGTACTAAATCTCAACCTAAGGCCTCCTCCCTTAATCCCTGCCTGAAACCTGGACTTTCTACCCCTCCCAGCCTTTCACAGTCATTGGCCTGAAGCCAATGTCAGGGCACCCCGGGGCCAGGTTTAGGGTTCAGTCTTAGGAGGGAGGTGGAGTAGGGCTTCAGTTGAGGGGAGATATTAAAGCAGTGATTAAGACTTGCACAATCAGAGACCTATCGCTGGAAGGGATGTTAGGCCACCAATCCTTCATTTTGTTAAGCAGAGGAAACTGAGTCTCAGGGAGCCTAAGCAATTTACTGGAATGAGTGTCAGGCTCTAGGAGTTGTCTAAAGAGATTGAAAAGGCTGCCCAGGAAATTCACAGTCCCTCTTAGATTTGCAGAAGTTAAATCTAGATGATGGATGGCTAGCAAACAGTAGTGATTCTTTTATGAAGAGGGTCAGGGGAGCTGAAGCTCAGGATGAGTGAAGCCTGGCAGCAGATAAGAAAGGCACCAGAATGAGCTTTTAGCATGAAGAAGAAGTGGTAGCTTGGAAGGCTATTAAGAGTGACTAGGGGCAAGGGAAATGGCTCATGACTTTTGCTTATTCTCTCGGCCAAAGAGGATACTTTAGAGGACACCATAGAGAACTCAACACCCAGATCTGAGATTTAGAGTTGGAAGAGACTTAGAAGTAATCAAATCTAAACCACTCCGTTTTTCTGATGCCCAGGGAGGTCAAGTGATTTGCCCAAGGTCACATAAGGAGTAAGTAGGGCAGAGATGGAATTCAAACATCCAAATCTGACTTCAGATCCTGGATGTAAATACAAAGATAGTGAGGGAACTCCTAGTTGCCCTCAATTAGAATTGCAGAAAGGACCATTGTTGCCATTTTGTTATAGAGTCCAACTGATATTCAAAAAAATATTCCCATCAAATTCTTTTTTTTTTTTAAAGCAATTGGGGTTAAGTAACTTGCTCAAGGTTACACGGCCAGGTGTTTCTGGGTGTGGTGCTAAGTGTCTGAGCCCGGATTCGATCCCAGGTCATCCTGACACTGGAGCCGGTGCTCTTACTCACTGTGCTACCTGGCCACCCCTAAGCAATTGGGGTTAAGTAACTTGCTCAAGGTTACACAGCCAGGTGTTTCTGGGTGGGTGCTAAGTGTCTGAGCCCGGATTCGATCCCAGGTCATCCCGACACTGGAGCCGGTGCTCTTACTCGCCCCGGTGCTCTTACTCGCTGAGCCACCTTCCCATCAAATTCTTAACCAAACAAAGGATCGTTGTTGTTGTTGTCTCTGTTATTCCATGGACCATGGCACACCAAGCCCTCAACCTGAGGGGCTCATGTATTTTAATTACGTCCATGGGATTTTCTTGGCAAAGATACTGGAGTGCTTGCCATTGCCTTCTCCAGTGAATTGATCACCTTTTTTTCAGAGCTCTCCACTATGATCTGTCCATCTTGGGTAACCCTGCATGGCATAGTTTATAGTTTCTTTGAGCTATGCAAGTCTGTCTGCCATGAAGAGCCAGTGATCCAGGGATAGAGATCACAAATAATAAGATAAGTAAAATAGGAAATTGAAAATTTTGCACAAAATCAGTGCAGCTAAAATAAGAAGGGAACCCATCAAATGCTTCTATTATTTCTGGTGAGGTTCTAATATTCAAGGTATAGATGAAATTAGTGCAAATTTATATTACCAGAAGCCATTCCCCAATGTACAAGGAACCAAAGGATATAAACAAATGATTCCAAAAGGAGAACTGAAAATCATTGACAAACATATGAAAAATTGCTCCAAGTAGATAATAATCAGAAGAATGCAAGTCAAAGCAATCCTGAGATTTCACCTCATAGGCAACAAATTGTCAAGTATTACAAAATATAACAGTAATCACTTATAGAAGGACTGTGGGAAGATAGGTCCACTAATATAATATAGCACCAACTAAGTGCATGTAGCTGTGAATTGATTCAGTTGTTCTAGAAAGCAATTTGTAGATACTTTTTAAAAAGTGTCCATAATGTCCATCTCCCCTCTTCCCCCCACCCCAACTGACGTAGAGCTCCCATTTACCATGAGGTAAATACCTCAAAGAGATAAACTGAAAGGTCCCACATACACTAAAATATTCATAGCACTTTATATAGTAGTAAGTAACTGGAAACAAAGCAGGTGTCCATTTATTGGCAAATGGCCAAACAAATTATTGTGCTTGAGTATAATGAAACATGACTGTGTATTAAGAAATGAGTAATATGAAAAATTCAGAGATCTGTGGAAGGCCATGTGAACAGATACATAGAGAAACAAATAGAGTCAGGAAGACAATATGCCCAAAGACTATACCAAAGTGAACAGAAAGAACAAAACAGGGGCACCAAACATTTTGTAATTCTGATGACTCAGTTTGGCCCCAGAGAAGATTTGAGGAAAAAATGCAATTCTATTCTTTCTTTATGGAGATGGGTACTGCTTATCTTCATGGGGATGTGGAATATTGCATACATTGTCAGACACAATCAGTGAGTTGATTTAATTTTACTGCACTGCCTTTCCCCCATACACACACATACATGCACACAAACATATATATGTGTATATGGATGTATATGCATATGTACATGCATTCACACACATATACATGTGTACATATATATTTGTTGCAAGGGATGGGAGGAGGTAGAAAGATTTCCAGAAATGTCCATGATGTAAAAAGAAGCATTCATAAAAATAAGCACCCTCATTTTCCGGAAGTTTCCTTGGGTGTGGAGCCTAAAGCAGCCTCTTTGTAATTTTCCCTCATTTCTCCTCATGATGAGATAGCTGGGCAGTACAATGGGTAAGAATGTCAGGAGTCATGAAGATGAGCTCAAATCTGGCCTTGGTCAATACCAGCTGCATAACCCTGGACAAGTCACTTGCCCTTTCTGTGCCTCAGTTTCTAATCTGTAAAATGGGAATAATACCACCTACCTCCTTAGGTTGTTGGGAGGATCAAATGAGATAATATGTGTAAAGTGGTTTTTGCAAAAAAACTCTATAGAAATGCTAGTGATGATGATGATGATAATGGTAGTGGTGATAATAGTAATAATGAGGATGATTTCTTTTTTTGGGGGGGAGGGCAAGTGAGGTAATTGGGGTTAAGTGGCTTGTCCAAGGTCACATGGCTAGTAAGTGCCTGAGGTCAGATTTGAACTCAGGTCCTCCTGACTCCAGAGCCAGTGCTCTATTCATTACACCGCCTAGCTGCCCCAAATGATGATGTCTTCTGGGACCAGAAAGAACAAGTCTAGTTTCTCTTCCACATGTTATTCTTTTAAATGCTTGAAATAGCTAGCATGTCACTCCTCATTCCCCTCTCCCACATCGAGTCTTTTCTTCTCCAAGCTAAGTATCTTCAACCCAATCTTCATACAGCTTGGCTTCAAGGTCCTCCCCATTCTGGTCACTCTCCAATCTTCCAGTGGACCTGTAATCTTATCAATTTGGGTATTCCTTCCAACATTGCAGATGGCAAACCCTCATTCCTGTCCATCCCCTTTCAGTTCCCACCTGTGGCCCATGAGTACGGCCACAGCTGTGCTGATCTGTGAAGATCATATGACCCATGAATTCATTTTATCAGATCTACTCAATGTAGTAGATGCTTTCCTCTAATTCTCTTGATACCCTGAGGACACCAGCTGAACCTGTGGGCTATCTTTTATTCTGATCATATGATCATCGTCCTGTCTTTGTTTCTTTGATGATACCTCTTCTCCTGTGTGATTCCTTGTTTGCAATGATACAACCCACTCGTATTACATGGGGCAGGTAGGTGGTGTGGCAGGTAGTGCACTTTGCAAACTTGGAAGTGCTATATAAATTTTAGCTATTACCCATTATAGCCCATCATGTACTTCCCCATTGCCTTTTAAATGATACATTATGATCATGTTAGCTAACATTTTAATAGCACCTACTATGTGCCAGGCACTGTGCTAAGAACTTTATACATATTGTCTCATTTAATCCTCACAACAACTCTGGGAGGTAGGTATAGATAATAATAATATTATCATCTTTTTTTTTTTTTGCTTTTTGGAGGGGGGAGTGTGGAGCAATTGGGGTTAAGTGACTTGCCCAAGGTCACATGGCTAGTTTTTGTGTTAAGTGTCTGAGGCCAGATTTGAACTCAGGTCCTCCTGACTCCAGGGCTGGTGCTCTATTGACTGCGCCATCTAGCTGCTCCTATTATCATCTACTTTTACAGGGGAGGAAACTGAGGCAAACAGAAGTTAAGTGACTTACGCAGGGCCACACAGCTTGCATGTATCTGAGGCCGGATTTGAACTCAGGTCTACCCTATCTCCAGACTTGACACTCTATCCATTGCAACACCTAGCTACCCTCAATGTCAGTTGCTCAGAGACCATAGTGTTCTGTGACGCACTGGCATTCACCATTACCAAACGAATATTGGCAATAAAAATAGATCTTCGTTTCAAAGAAAAGGGTCATTCAAAGAACTTGACAATGTCCCCAAAAGAATTTATCCCTCTTTCTTTCCTCCTCTGGTTCAGTTTTGGGCCCAAATCATTGTTCATTTGCTGCAACACAAGAAGATATACACTGCAGACTGATGAAATTAGCTGTGTAGTTGTCTGTCTAACTGCAGAGCACAGTCTCTCCTTTCACTTGGTTCTTCTTGAATGGAAAATGAAAGTGAATTCTTTGAGTGATCATGGATCCAATTAGAAGGCTCTATCATACTCAGATTTAAACAGATGTAAACAACAGCATCTTGGAGTTTCACCAGCCATAGGATACACCCTTTTGACTTGGAGCTGGATTTCCTTCATGATGGTGTCAGACACTTTTGGTGAACTTATGCATCCTCATTTTATGCCTTGTTCAATAATGATGATTAGTGGGTAATCAAACAAGGTTTTCTTTGTTATATCTTCCAAAGAATCTGATAATTTTTTAAAAGTCAAAATAGTAGTATAATATATCTCTAGTAATAATAATATTTCTGGGGCAAGCCAGCATCACAGAAACAGCAAAGCACCTGAGGGAGAGACAGGAGGCATCACGTTCTGGGCAAATTAAACTGCCACTCTCGCCTTGCCCGCCACTTTCCATTAGATCCCAAAGGAGACAACTTAGGGCCATGAATCCTGACCCCGAGGCATAGCAGTGACTCCCTAAGAGGCTGAGGCTTAAGCCAAGGCCAAGGCCAGACCTTCCAACATGACCCAGAGCAGGAATAATGAGAAACCATTCACCAAACCCAGTCTTCACATAGCGGTGATCCAGCTGCCAGAATGCCACACTTGACTTCTACAACCCCTTTGAGAACCATGAGTCACCACCATCCTATGAACCACCTGCCCTGCTGCCTCTGCCAGCAGCCCAGCCCCACCAGCTGCCTTCCAGAAGACTCAGCCCCACAGAACCCAAGATTATGACTCCAACGATGCTCGGGCTTCAACTACAGCAGCCATAGCAGAACTGAAAAGAGAGGAGGGGCACAATCAGAAGGCAGCTCTGGGGGTTCTGTCACCCCACCCTCATTTGTACCCTGTCCAACCCTGCTTCTTACAAGACATCTCCACGGAAATTTCCCAGGCGTTCCAGAAGGCAGGGTCTGCTATGTGCTACCTCTGGCTAGGCAGTACCTTGGCCCTTCTGAACTTCCTTGCCTGCCTGGACCCTTTCAGTGTGACCCCTATTTCCAGTGGCTCTAGTTTTGCATCCAGAGCTTTTCCATCCTCTGGGTCCTAGTCTTAATGCCCTGCTCCTTTATCTGCTTCATGCACAGGGTTTTCAGGAGTTAATTTCATTTCTGTTTTCTTCTTCGTTTTCTTCATCCCGGACATGATATACATGCTGGGGGCTATTGGCATCCCATCAGAGGGATTCAGTGGCTGGATCTTGGCCCTGATGGTGCTGAAGATCAGCACAGCTGTGGCCGTACTCATGCTGCCAGTTGGCTTATTCTTCAGTGGCTTTGCTGGGCCAGGCATTGTGATGCTGAAGCAGATCCACTCCCTGGACTGCTGCCTAGGTGCCAGTTTTCAGAAGGCCCAGCAGGAGGTTGCTGCTGGTGTCTTCTCCAACCCCGCAGCTGCGGCTAATGCAGCTGCAAGTGCTGCCAATAATGCTTCTGGGGACCCATAACATTCTCCCCCTCCTCACCTATTTATCCCCTTCCCTGGCTTGTGTACTCAACCTTGGTTCTGGATGAAGCTGGCTCTCCTCCCTTTTCATCTCTCCCTAGGATTGATTTTGGAGAGAGACAAGTGTTTCTATTTGTTTTCTTTCCTCCTTAATCTTCGTGTCAGTGAGAACTGCCCTGATTCCAGCTCCAGTCACTGCCCAACTCTGCCCCACCTCCCCAGGCCTCGCTGTCTTGGGAGCCCCTGCTTCCCTCTTCTGTGCCAAGACTCATGCTTCAGTTATTTAAATAAAGGAGAGTAGAATTTGGAAAAAAAAGTCTGCTTCCTGACTGGCCCCCACTGTCAACAATGAGAGAAGGA
This sequence comes from Petaurus breviceps papuanus, assembly GCF_028583685.1. Taxonomy (NCBI): domain Eukaryota; kingdom Metazoa; phylum Chordata; class Mammalia; order Diprotodontia; family Petauridae; genus Petaurus; species Petaurus breviceps. Next base: position 943,582 of record NW_027187460.1, on the reverse strand, counting down.
ACAATCTAACCACACCACCATCACCAGAAACTGCTGGCCAGCTTCTACCCACAGGCAGTTAACACCAAGACCACCATAATCACTGAAAACCTGGGGGAAAAGGTTCTTGCTACAGAAGTCCCCGCTCTATTGTTCATCATCAGAAATAGATAAGGTTTTATCAGTGGAAGGCAGCTAGCTGGCACAATGGATAGAGTGCTGGGCTGGGAGTCAGGAGGACTAGAGTCCAAATCTAGCCTCAGACACTTACTAGCTGTGTGACCCTGGGCAAGTCACTTAACCTCTATTTGCCTCAGTTTCCTCAATTGTAAAATGGGTACCCTAGAGAAGGAAATGATAAACCACTCCAGTATCTTTGCCAAGAAAACCCCACTGGTGTCATGCAGAGTAAAAAATGACAAAAAAAAGACAATAATAAAATCATCAGTGGAATTGACATTAAGGAAGATGCATTGTCATCTATCTGCTTTGCTGGCTCACTGTAATAGCCACTGGTCTTTTCCATCTGGTTTGCTGGTGAAACCCCCTATATCTGTTGTCTCCTCCAATGGAAAGTGAGCTCTTTGAGAGCAGGGGACAAACTCTCCTTTTTAATTTGTATCCACAGTGCTTTGCATAGTAAAGACAAATAAAAATAAATACTCTTTTATGGATTCATCCTCTCATTCATATGCCTAGGATAATATGTGCCTTGTTGGAATAGAGAGCCTTTAAAGTAGGCTTTTTCTCCACTGAATCAAACACCTTTTTTATAGTAAAAAATAAACAAATCAGAAAACCCTCCACCCAATAATCCCAGCAGTATCATGTGTTCTCTACATCTTTCAGTCCATTGTGTGATGGGAATGATGCGCTTATTATAGAATATCACTTACAGCAGCCTGCTGTTTCCTTTGAATTTCCTCATCAACTAAAATAGCAAACATTTATATAAGCACCTACTATGTGCTAAGCATTTTACAATTATTATCCCTTTTGATCCTTACAACAACTCTGAGAGGTAGGTGTTATTACTATCCCCATTTTTACAGGAGAGGAAACTGAGGTTATGTCCATGTCATACAGCTAGTAAGTGTCTGAAGCCAGTTTTGAACTCCTGTCTTCCTGACTCCAGGCCTGGCAGTCTCTCCATTGTGCCACCTATGCCCATCAAAGATGCCCTTAATATATGTGTAGATTCCTCTATAAAAATGTCATATTAGTGTATTTCCAAAATCATGGCAGCTAGAACTAAAAACATTATTTCAGATGCAATCTGATCAGTGCAGAATACAGAGGGACTCACCTTTTTCTTTCTGGAAGTGAGTACTATTTTAACATGACCCAAAATTGCTTTAACATTTTTTGCCTATTAGTAAATGTCTGGCTTATATTGAGATTGCAGTCCACTAAAACCCCCAGATCCTTTTCAAATGACTTGTTGTCTAGCCCTTCCTCCCAAACATCATACTTGTGAGTTGTTTTTTTGGAGACCAAGTAAAAAACCTCGCATTTATTCCTACAAATTTAATCTAATTAGATTTAAGTTAATTTTCTAGACTGTCTTTTTGGATCCTGGCTTGTATCATCTAGTATTGTAACTATCCTACCCCCAATTTGTATCATACAAAGGCTGCTGTCTATGCCTTCCATGAAATCAATTAAAATTACAAATAGCATGGAGTCAAACACAGATTCCTGGAGCTCTCTACTGGCAATATCCACCAGGCCTGGTCCAACCACAACTGAGACTGGTGAGAGAAAGAGCTGGTGGGTGCCATTGCTTGGCGGCTGTCAGCAGCAGAGCCACCACAGGGTAAATAAGACTCTGAAACAATGACAGGGTGACTTCTTCCCTGGGAGGACATGTTTCCTCTCCAAGGAGACTGGTTCAGGTCCCTTGCAGGCATGCTGAGCAACTGCTCTGCAGGCCTTTCTAGGGGACAGCTACTTTCTCCCTGAAGTGAACTATCCTCTCTTCCTTCCCCTCACTTTTGGCTATACATCCCCACCCCCTAACAATTCTCTGCTGCTATGTCACCAAAGCCCTTTAGGTCCTTGTTCCACATCCTCTGTTCCCCTCCCACCCCACCTTGTTCTCTTAATTTTCCCCAGGCTCAATTCTATCTAGTTACTTCACAGGCTATTGGAGAATGAGGAGGTTTCACAAGGCATTTGACAAAGTCACAATATCTTTTTTTTTTTTTTTTGCCTTTTGGAGGGCAGTTGGGGTTAAGTAACTTGCCCAAGGTTACACGATTAGTTTTTGTGTGTGTGTGTGTGGGTGTTAAGTGTCTGAGGCCGGAACCGAACTCTGGTCTTCCTGACTCTGGGGCCAGCGCTTTACTCACTGCGCCATCTAGCCGCCCATAAAATCACAATTATCTTAATGGGAAAAAATGGAGAGATAAGGGCTTCTCATGCGAGCTTCTCTGAGTCTCAATTTCTTCCTCTGTACAATGGACACAATAGCTGCCTCTCAGGGGTCTTGGGAGGAAGACGTTTTTTAAACTGTGAAGCACAATTGGTCTCGGGGGCCTACCATCACTCCAGGACCTTGGAATTGCCGGTGACTCTGGGGTTCTCCTAGTGTTCCATCTCATTTTCAGGATATCCTTAGCTGTCCTCGGCTGCCTAACCTCTAGTTGCCCTTCTCAGATTTCCCATCCCTGTCAAATGGAGTCAGGCCAGTTGCTATTAAGCTGTATCCTGGCAACTCTTCCTGCACAGCTCAGCTTCCTACTGATTCTGGCTCCTGCTTGCCATCTGCCGAGGACTCCTCTCCAGGCAAGCCTCTGTCTGCCTGCACAGCCCACGTCTGATCCTCCTTCCCAAATGGCCTCCCTTTCACCCCTCTCTCTGGTGCAGCCCCACAGTTGAAACTCTACTCATTCATCATCATTATCATCATTTCTTTTCGTTCCTATCTTAAAAAAATTTTAATGTGATTTAAAAATTCTGAACTTAACAAACGCCATCTAAAACAAACATTTCCATATACGAAAGACAGAAAGAGGATTGCATATGAAACTGTGAATCTCTTTTGTGTATAGCTTGCCCTTCCTTTATATAATTTTCAAATCTTACCTATTTGTCTATGTTTCCTTCTAGCTATTTGTTTCTTTTTGTAGGCTTAAAAAAGGAAAGAAAACATAAACTTTTAAACAAATATGCATTGTCAAGCAAAACAAATTCCCATGTTTGTCACATCCAAAAATGTCTTATTCTGTGCCTTGAGTCTATCACTTCTCTATAAGGAGATGGTTGATGTGTTTCATTATTTTCCCCCTGAAATGGTGGTTGGTCTCTCCCTTATTTTTCTTTACAACATTGTTGTTATTATAGAAATTGTTCTTCTGTTCTACTCACTCAGCAACAAATTTTCCCAGATTTGTGTAAAATCCAAGTTGGTTTAAAACCATTCTTTTTTGTAGTTTCTTATAGTGCATGATATTCTATTACATTCATATATCAAAATTTGTCTAGCCGTCCCTCAACTGATGAATATCCCTTTAGTTTCCAGTTCTTTGTTTCTTTGAAAAGAACTGCTATCAATATTTTTGTATATATGGGCCCCTTTCTGCTTTTTTTGATCTCTTTGGGATATAGGCCTAGTAGTGCTATTGCTGGGTCAAAGGTTATCCACAGCTTAGTGACTTTTGGGGTATAGTTCCCAACGGCTTTCCAGAATAGCTGGACACATTCATAATTTCACTTAAAGTATTAGTGCACATTTTCTAGAGGCCTCTCCAACAGCTGCCATTTTTCTTTTTAATAATTACTTGTGGGGGTCCTCCCTGGATTTGTACCAGTTGTGACTTATTTTACATTATCCTTCATCATTCTCGTCTTCCATAAATCCTCCATAGGGGATCCACTCAGTACTCTAGAAGCCCTTTGAACTTCCTGTGCATACCAATGCAGAATTTGGATTATCCTCTTGGAGGCTGTACTTTAGTGGGACACTGTACTTTAGGAAGACCCAAGTTCAAATACTACTCAGACACTAACTATGTCTCCCTGGACAAGTCATTCAATCTTGAAATGCCTCAGTTTCTTCAATTATAAAATAAAGACAGTAACAGCAAGGGTTGCTGTGCGAATCAAATGAAATCATATTCATAAAGTGCTTAGCACAGTGCCTGCTACATAGTAGGTGCTTAATAAATGCTTGCTTCCTTCCTTTCCCTACCTTAACATCCTCCCTCCCTCCCTTCCTTCCTTCCTTCCTTCCTTCCTTCCTTCCTTCCTTCCTTCCTTCCTTCCTTCCTTCCTTCCTTCCTTCCTTCTTTCCTTCCTTCCTCCT
>NW_027187460.1:918302-939197 GCF_028583685.1 Petaurus breviceps papuanus | reverse complement strand
CCTCCCTCCCTCCCTCCCTTCCTTCCTTCCTCCCTTCCTTCCTTCCTTCCTTCCTCCCTTCCTTCCTTCCTTCCTTCCTTCCTTCCTTTCTTCCTTCCTTCCTTCCTTCCTTCCTTCCTTCCTTCCTTCCTTCCTTCCTTCCTTCCTTCCTTCCTTCCTTCCTTCCTTCCTTCCTTTTGTCTTTTGCTCCTGCTATAACACATGGTTGATTCTCCTTTTTTTCATTATCTATTTCCAAGATGAGCCCTTATGCCCCTTCTTCTCCATAGCTGATTGTTGGTAACATGCTGTAGTGTATTTACACTCCTATGTCTTTCTCCATTGCTTCTATACTTTGGTGGATTTGTTGATGTCATTGATGTTGGAATTCACTCTAAGTCATTCTTGTCTTCTTATGTTAAGTAACTCTTGTCCTTTTACTCTTATAAGTTCTTCAAAGGGGGTTTACCCAACATTCTGGGAAATTTCCTTGAGCTGCCTTGATATTGATTGGAAACCAATTGAAGAAGGGGTCCATTCAGTGGTTATCCCTCTGTGTTGTCACATGACTGACCTACTTTTTAAATTTGGTGGACATTTCTCTCATGACATCCGTTATGCCACTTCTCCAGTGAAAGTCTTTCCTGGCAAAGTGTTTCAGTCTACTTGTGCCCACCAAGCCTCCATCAATCTATTATCCTTTTGGAGATCTTCAATTTAAATTCCTTGCTAATTATAATGTTTCATGACTCATAGTCATATGGCATCACCAGAAGAGTATTGCTGCTCTTAAAAAGATGGGTCTTCATTTTGGGAAAAAGCTTGGGATCACTTTAAGGACTGCAGAATTTCCCAAATATAGAATAGACTGCTTTCTTCCTTCTCTTCATTCTGAGTCGAATTTTCTGTTCATGAACAATGACTGCCTACAACCTATGTACTAATGGACCAGCTCTATGGTTTATACATCCAATTGTATATCATTGTCAAAACAGTAAGCATTATTCACCTTTAATTTTTTATTTATTTAATTTTTAATTTATGGAATAAAATTACCGTAACATAGTATAATAAAAGATGATTGCATATGAAACTGCGAATCTATTATGTGTCACTTTATATTCCTTTTAAGTGTATAATAAAGTTATTATGTAAATTTCTTTTTTCCCTTTTTTCTTCCTTCTTCTTGCCCTAGAAATAGCTACCATTAGACATAAATATGTATGTGTATGTATGTATATATATGTGTATATATGCAAATTATTTTATGCATACTTCTGGTTCTCCCTTCATATGTCCTTTGTAGTTAATTTGCATATTTATAATAGTCAAAATGACTTGCATACAGTAACAGCAATATTAAGAACAACTTTAAGCCTCCTTCATTTATTTGATTTTTTTGTGTGTCAGTAGTTAGGCTGACCTCTCTTGAATGGTGAAAGATCTCATTTAGGAGGCTCTGGAATGTTCTAAACCTTGATGATAACATTACCTCATCGAGAAAAGGGATTGTTTCCTTCTTTGCACTTGTGTCCCCAATGTCTAGCACAGTCTCTGGCACATAATATTTGCTTAATAAACTTATTGACTGATTGATAACACTTTAATGTTTTAAAAATGTTACCTCATTGGACTCTCATGAAAACAGATGCTCTTATTGTCCCCATTTTACAGATGAAGGAACTGATCCTCTGAAAAATTAAATAACTTGCCCATGGCCACATATCTATTGTGTGTCTGAGGTAGGACTCAAATCTATTTCTCCTCACTTGAAATCCAATGCTTCTTCCTCTATATTATGTTAAGGGAGATAGAAACAAACACAAAGCAAGTAGAGAAAAAGAAACACATGGAAAACTACAAAGAGATAGACACAAGGAGATAGAGAGAGAAAGAAAAAAAGAAAGAGAGAAAGAAATAGAGACAAGCACAAATATTTAAATTTGCTTTTTAGGAAACATTCCTTTTTATCTCACTAGAAAAATAATGGTTTATATTTATATGGCTCTTTAAAATTTTAAAGGTTCTTTACATATGTTATCTTGCTTGATTTTCACAATAAACCTGTGAGATAGGTGTTATTTTTGTCCTCCATTTTTCATATGAGGAAACTGAGGCTGAAAGTTTGGGTGATTTACTCAGGGTCAAAAAGCTAATTAGTATCTGGGACAGGATTTTAACTCAGGTCTTTTTGATTCCCATTTTAGCATAGTGTCTACTGTGCCATCTTTTGTCCTCTCTCTGGGTATGGGACCTTAACAGCCCTTTTGTTTTTTGGGGGCTCAAGAGAAGAGAGCCACTATGATTTATACCTTTAAGCAACTACATCCCCAAAGAGGCAAGACTCTTATTCACCTCTGGCTGTTCTTCATCTTTGAGACTTTTGTGGCTCCTGGTTCTTTCTTCTGGAGCCAAACAAAACTAGCTTAACGTCTCTCCCCCATGATAGCCATTCAAGCACCTGAAGGCCTTTCAGACCTCCTCATCTCCACCTTCTGGCTTTTCCTTCTAGTACCAGCCTAAATCCCACCTTCTCAATATCTCTTGATAGTAGTGCCTTCCCTCTGTCAATTATTTCCAATTTGTCCTATATATAGCTTATTTATACATAGTTGTCCATATGTTGTCTCCCGCATTAGATTGTGAACTCCTTAAGAGCAGGGACTGTCTTTTACCTTTTATTTGTAATCCCCCAATTCTTAACCCATTGCTTGGCACATAGTAGGTGCCTAATAAATATTTAATGAATGATTGTCTATATCACTCAGGCTCTCTACTTCATGCTTTTATCCTCAAGGATACTAAGGAGTCATTGAATATATGAGAATAGAGGATATAAGTCTGCCCAGATGGTTGGGAAAGAGCAGAGACTGGAGGTAGAGGTTGGTTAAGAGACTATTATAGGAGGGAGGAAGAGGATTTGGAACTCATTTGTGTGTGTGTTTTTTGTTTATTTGGAAGGGGGAAGGACAGGCAATTGAGGTTAAGTGACTTGCCCAAGGTCACATGGCTAGTAAATGTGTCAAGTGTCTGAGGCCACATTTGAACTCAGGTCCCTCCTCACCAGGGCTTTGCTTCTGCTAATGGCCTCCCCCAATCTTTCCTCCCTTCTGTCAGTCCCTCCCCACATTAATTAATCTTCCCCCCTCCTACTTCCCTGTCTGGTAAGTTAGATTTCTATATTCAACTGATTGTGTATATTATTCCTTCTTTGAGCCAATACTGTTGAGGGCATGGTTCGAGCAATGTCCATTGGCCACTCTCCCACCTTTCCCTCCACTGTAGTAGGTCTTTTATGCCTCTTCATGTTGAATAATTTACACCCTTCTACCTCTCCCTTCCTTCTGCACCCAGTACACCCATCTTTCTTATCCCTTAATCATTTTTTTTTAGTTTTCAAGAGTTGATATCTGTGTAAGTACTTATAATAACCTCTATGCCAATTAATGTGGGTGGGGCCAAATAGAAACTCTTAGAGTTGCCTAAGCTATTCTGTGCAGTAAATACCAAATAATACCAGGTCATGGGAGGAGTGAAAACTATTTCCTCCCTAGTGATGGAGATGAAGGAAGCTGGAGTATTTTTCCTTGATAATTTCTTGAAAGATGCTGTCCAGATCCTCCTTTTGATTATGACTTTCAGGTAGTTCAATGATTCTAATTTGTCTCTCCTGGATCTATTTTCCAGGTCGTTTGTTTTTTCACGAAGTGTTTTATATTTCCTCCTTTTTTTCATTCTTTCAAATTTGTTTGATTAATTCTTGATGACACACAGAGTCATTAGCTTCCGTTTGCCATATTCCAACTTTTAAGGAGTACTTTTTCTCAGTTAGCTTTTGTGCTTTCTTTCCTATTTGGTCAATTCTACTTGTTAAGCAGTTTTTCTCTTTTTTCCAAATAAAAGTGCTTTTTCATAATTCTCTTCCATTACTCTAATTTCTTTTCCCAATTTTTCTTCTACCTCTCTCAAATGATTTTAAGTTCCTTTTTGAGCTCTTCCATGAGTTCTTTCTGGGCTTGAAGCCACTGCCCATTTTTCCTTGGGGTTTTGCCCATAAGTATTTTGACATTGTTGTCCTCTTCTGAGTTTGTGTCTTGATCTTCCCAGTCATCCTTTTATGGTCAGAATCTTTTTGTTGTTGTTGTTGTTGTTTGTTGCTTATCTTTTTTGACCATTTTCCTTTCTTTTTAAATTTGAGCTCTGCTGTGTCTCAGGCTTCTTTTCCAGGGGCTATAGGCCCTGACTATTTACGTGGTGCTACTCTAATGTTTCCTAGAGGCTCATGGGAACCCTTGTACTAGTGCTGTGCTGAGGGGGTGGGTGGCACTTCTGAAGGCCATAGGGGTCTGGCAGTTTAGCTGGTGCTGAGCTGGAGTCCTAATGGTGGTATCTGGCATGTGCTGAGGCCAGTAGGGTTTCTGTGCTTCCCTGGGGATACACTGAAGCATGTGGTGGTCTGGACATTGGAGGTTGCCTGTTTGCCCAGGTTACAGTGAAGCATGTGACAGTTCTTAGAGCTGGAGTCTGCCAGTTTCTTTGGGCAGTCCTGGTGTTGGGATTGCCTGCGATAAGGAAGGAAAATACATCTTGGTAAAGAAAAGAGGTACCATAGACAATGAAGCAATATCAATACAACCCACTGCACTGGGGTTCAGGATCTTCCACTGGTTTGCTAAGGCTTGCTGGGACACTTCCTGCCCTAGACTGTACTCCCTTTTTACTTGAGTGGGACAGGCCTTTCCTGCTGATCTTCCAAGTTTCTTGAGTTCAAAGATTGTTTTACCCCATATTTTTGTTGGTTCTGCTGTTCCAGGATTTGTTTTGGGGTACTATTTTATGGTTGTTTGGAGGTGAATATTGGAGATTTACAGTGATTTACTACTCAGTCTTCCATCTTGGCTCCCTTCTGTGAATGTTAAAAATTTTTTTTTTGATAACTGTATTTCAATAGATTTTGTCCTTTGTGATCCTATGTATATTATTTTATACATTTAGAAATCTTATTCTGAGGAGTTCATAGATGATCCTATTGATGGCAGTTAGGTATCAAAGAAAACAGAGTGCCAAGCTTGGAATCAAGAATGTCCTGAATTCAAATCTGGCCTAAGACCCTGAACAAGTCATTTAACTTGTTTGCCTCAGTTTCCTCAACTGTAAATTGAGAATCATAAGCTCTACCTCACAGGGATGTTGTGAAGATCAAATGAGATAAGATTTTTAATGCCCTAGGCAAGTGCCTCAGACATAGCAGGCAATATAGAGACGCTTATTACCTTTCTCCCCCCCCCCCCCCCCCCCCCCCCCCCCTCCCCACCATAGGGGTCCATGACTTGGAAAAAGGCTAACAATTCCTGCTCTAGAAAGAAAAGAGTGTTAAATTTCCAGAATCTTAGGGAATGCTACCATGTTAAAGAGAGAAAGAAGAGGAATTGATAAAGATGGCTGATTAAGACTGATTAAGTTTAGAGAAGAACAGGAGACAGTGCCCACAGGAACAGGATGGTAGTTTGCTTCAAATGCTGAAGAAAAATCAAGGTAGATGAAGATTGGGGGGAAAAAGGTACTGAATTTGTCAACTAGGAGGTCACTGATAACTTCTGGGAAAGTAATTTCAGTAGAGTGGTAGAATTGAGATGACAGAGATTTGGTAAAGGAGTGGGCAGGGAGGAAGTAAAGGCCTTAAGTATAGAAAGATCTTTATAAAAGTTAAGAGGTAAAGGGGAGGAGGAAGGTGGGAGGTAGCTTGAAAAAATGGCAGAGTTTTGAGAAGTATTTTATTTTTTTTTAGCATAAAATAGACTTGGGCATATTGTAGAAGAGGGAGGGAATGGAACAGGATCCAGAGAATGGAAGACCCGAGGCTCCCTCAAAGGAGGATCTATGTCTCTTCTTTTCAAACAGGGATTTCCCCAAGGGCAGGGTCCATGTCTCTATCTAAAGTTCTGTGCATGTCCTTCCAGTGCTTCAAATAGATCTATGATTGCTTCATAGGACTAGAGAGTGAGAGCCAGAAGGGAATGAAGAGGTCACTTAGTATAACCCTTATTTTGCATAGGAAGAAATTGAAGCCCAGGAAAGCTAAATGCCTTGCCCAAAGACACACAGATAAGAAATATCAGAGATAGGAGTTGAATGCAGGTCCTTTGAGTCTACATTGGACCAATCTATCTTTCTCTAAAGATGCAAGACGCAATCCACACTCAGCATGATTCTTGTCCCTATACTTCCGTAAGTCCTTTATTGAGGAGCTATCCAATGTGCTGAAAGTCTTCCTCAAAGACTTTTAATATTCCACAGAACCAGGACACCAAGTGAACCATCCAATTATTGTTTTTCATAATAATTTTATCCTGCCAGAGGGATCCCAGAATATCTTCTATACTCTTAGACCCTTCTATGTTCTTAGACTCACTCTCCCCTTCTCAATGATAGTGGGCCAGTCGCGTGAGGCAGACATTCCAATGCATACTAAGGATTCTGGGGCCTTGCCATCAGCCCTGTGGTTACACCCTTAGAATAGCTAGGCCTTTCCATCTGTCTTTTTTTTTTAAGCAATTGGGGTTAAGTAACTTGCTCAAGGTTACACAGCCAGGTGTTTCTGGGTGTGGTGCTAAGTATCTGAGCCCAGATTTGATCCCCAGGTCATCCTGACACTGGGGCCAGTGCTCTTACTTGCTGAGCCACCTGGCTGCCCCTAAGCAATTGGGGTTAAGTAACTTGCTCAAGGTTACACGGCCAGGTGTTTCTGGGTGGGTTTTCCCATCTGTTTTATAGCAAAATTTGCCCAAAGTTAGGATATAAGTCTCTTGAGAGCAATTTGTATCCCCAGTGCTTAGCACAATGCTTGGACCATAGTAAGTATTTAGTTAATGTTTTTCATTAATTCATGAAAAAATCATTGAACATTTAATAAGTATTAGGTGCTATGTTAAGTTTTAGGATACATATATAAAAGTAAGATAGTCCCTGCCCTCAAAAACCTTACATTCTAATAGGGAGAAACAACATATATAGGGGAATGGTGGCCAGATTAGTTTTGGTCTGGGAAGCCCAAGGACATGGTGTGATCATAGAGCTATTGATTGGCACGCTCTTTCCAGAAAGAATGATAGTATTTATTTGATTACAGAGCCCAAAGCAAGAGGTGGAAAGTGGATAAGGGGGAGAGTATACCTGGATGGATGTGATATAGTCTAGTCTGGTGCCTGCTATGTATGGCATTGTCACACATGTACTCACTCATCAGTCAAGACAATTAATTCCCAAGGTGGGGGTTTTAGAACTGAGTGGATTAATTTCTTCTGGGACCAGGGGCAAGATCTCTGATATCCTGTTTCCTAGGGTGCAGTTCTTGGGAAGAAGTTAGTCTGTGGCAGAATGGATGGCAAAACAGAATGTGAAATGACAATGGAAAAAGTAAGCGATCTGAAATTAGGAGAGGCTGAAGTCCACATCTTTCCTCTGACCCTTAACAGCTATGTGACCAGAGGCAAATCTTTTCAATTTGCTGAATCTCAGCACCTCATCTGTAAAATGTAGATCATTATGAGCCACTACAGGCTCAAAGTTGTTGCAAGTAAAGTGTCATATAAATGTCAGCTACCATTGTTTTTATCTCTTATGGTATTTTTTTATGCACAAAGCATTGTTAGAAATATGTCACAGCCTACTCACACCCACCATGTGTCTTTCTATTGACCTTTGGGTCACCAGCAATTTTGGTTCCTCAGAGAATGTGGCATTTCATGATTCATAGCATAGAGCAATACCAGGAGAATACTGGTATTTAAATTATGGGCTTTCACTGAAAATATTGCACAATTTTCCAAAAACAATCCAACCCACTCTCCTCTATCTCCTTTCTGAGAACGGCTCATTGGAGTGTCTACCCATCCTTCTTTGTTATTCTCCCACTAGGACCTGGACTTTCCCTCTGTTACCCTGAGCTCCAATAGGTGAGCTCTTCTTCCTTTATCTTGCCCTAAAACCAGTCCTTCATCTCTATTCCCAGCCATTTTGAAACCACATTACCATTTCCAACCTCTCCCCCTTTTCCCAACTCTCTTTTATGTATTATTATGTAATATTATTATGTAATATGCCATTAGAATATTAGCTCCTTAAGGTCAGAGATTAACTTGCTTGTTTATATTTGTGTCTTCAGTGCATAACAGTGTCTGACACAGTAAGAGACTAATAAATGCTTTTTTTCATTCATTCATTCATTCATTCATTCATTCATTCATTCATTCATTCATTCATTCATTCATTTATTCATATATATGCTGAAGGGCTGCCAGTCTAGCTGCATGTCATAGTGTGAAACGCTGACGTTCTTCGGTTGCTTGGTTTCTCCAGTGTGGATTGTCAGGGGGGTTTCTTTTAAGTGGCTGCAGAGCTGTTTGAGTAGTCCCTGTAGTGTTCTGGGACTTGGTGCATTTTCTACAACTTGGAAGTCACTTGGAAGCAGAAACATTTGGAAGTCCTTTCCATATAGAGAGACCCTTTCCTTCATCTAGAGGCTGAGCAGGATGTACTCCAGTGAGCACCTTAGGTGAGGATATGCATAGGTATGCATCTCTCTGCTTTATGTCATGAACAATGTGATGATCAGGCTGAGTGAATACATTTATTCTTACTGCTGCATTTTTCATGGAACAATAGGAGTGGGTCTGCCCTGTGTCAACCTTGGGATCCCATCTGATTCAATGGATTGCTCAGAGCCCAAGGGTTCAAGCAAACAATACATTTAATAAAATATATATATTCTAATAATCCTGGAGAAAAAAAAAACAAATCCTTAAGTAGATAAAATCAGTCCAAAGGATAAAAGTACAAAAAGATAAAAGGCCTCTGGCAAGAGAATTAAAAGCATTTAGTAAGGAGGTTCCCTGGGGTCTTAGGAGCACCCCCGCCAATGAAATTATAAAAACTGTTTTTGTGTTCTTTTTGCCCAAAGGGTCAGTTGTTGGGCTGCAGATTAATCTACCTAGGGCAAAGCTGACCCAAAATGATTCAGGTCTGCATCAAAACTTCGGTTGCTCAAAACAATCCCAGTTAGTATTCATGTAGATGGGTGAGTGAGGAGGGAGAGATTAACTCATGCCTTCTCAGTTCCACCAGTGTCCTGGCCCACAACACTTTGCATCTGGAAGATCTGGATATGGGGTAGTAATCATATTCGAGCTCACCTTCACACTCATACATACACAAAGGCACAGCTAGGTGGCACAGTGGATAGAGTGCTTGCCCTGGAATCAGGATGATCTGAATTCAAATCCAGCCTCAGATACTAGCTGGGTGACTCTGGGCAAGTCACTTAACCTCAGTTTTCTCATGTTAATATATATATATATATATATATATATATATACACACACACACACACATATATATATATACATGTATATATATATATATACACACACACACATATATATATGAAGATCATGTTAGATAACAGATGTAAAAAGTGCTTAGTATGCTAGTCTCTATGCCCATTCTCTTCCTTGCTTGGAACCAATGTAGTGATTGCATTCACTCACTTGCAGAGAACTGTTATGTTCACCCCTTCTGAATTATGGAGGCAGTGTAGAACGGGCATGATAATATAATAGCACCTCTCTCACTACGTTGTTGGGAGGGTAAAATGAAGCAGCGTGTAAGCAGGGCTTTGTAGACCTTAGAAGGCTAAATCAATGTCACTTTTAATTTTGTCTCCTTTCCTAAACACCCTCACTTCGAGTGAAAGCCTAGTTTCCAGTCCCCTCACTGTTCTGATCTCCTGTCTCTGGACATCCTTGTCAATGTTATTCCTGAAATTGGACTCACAGGCTGGTATATAAAACTGCCAGGAGAGTATGTTCTGATCTCCATGTATACAATTGGTTCCTGACTGTAGCAGGAAGACAAACATCCTCAAGGCCCACGACAAGGTCCTGACTTTCCATGCCTCCTGGCAGGATTATAGTCTTTCACAGATTACTCTGAAAAAAATGTTCAATACTAACTACTTGTCTCTAAAACTACTGGAGTCCAATCTGGATCTACTGGGATACTTGTGTGCTCCTAGCACCTCCAAGTTATTTGTCACACCAGGGGTGGGGAACCTGTGGTCTTCTAGGTCCTCAGGTGCAGCCTTTTGACTGAGTCCAAGTTTTATAGAAAAAATCCTTTTATTAAAGGGATTTGTTCTGTGAAGTTGGCATTAAGGTGGTAGGTTCCCCACCCCTGTGCCATACCCTTCAAGTATGTTCTGGTGGAGCAATTAATAAAAGAACTTGATACATCCATTTTTCCACTGTGTGGGCTTTTTAAATAACCACTCATCATAACTGACAAACATGAGGAAAATATTTGAAAATCTTTCAGCCATTTCCTGGCCTGTTCGGTGCATTATTGAAGAGGTCACACACACACACACAAACATATATGTGAACACACATATAGAGGCATGAACTCACATACACACACTCATCATCTCAATAATAAAAGCTGCCAGTTCTAGAATGTTTTAAGGCATACCAACAATCTGGTCAGGGAAGCAGTGCAAAGATTACTATTTTCCCAAATGGGATGGGGAAAATCTAGAAAATAGATAGATGAGGAAAATGAGGATCATAGACAGGATATTCCTAACCTAAAACCACACAGTTGATGAGTGGAAGAATTTGAATGTGAGTCAAGGTGTTTCTGACACCAAATCTAGTCTTCATTTTACCACAAAAGCTTATGACTAATTAGTAACCTTAGAAAACATTTAGAATAACTTATTCATTTTGCAGATGAGTGAATCAAAGTCCAGAATGGGAAAGTGACTCATAGACTCAATTGTAGACTCTGAGAATTGGGAGGGGCCCTCAGAGGGCACCACTCCTCAGTTTTCTTTCCTGAATCTCTATCCATTTCCCTCTCCATCCCCAAAGTTCTGTCATGTGCCCTCTGTTCTGGCTACATGCTTTCTTTTTTGGTCATCTCAACACTTCCCAAATATTGAATTATTTTCTCTCTGCCTCTGATTCTCAAACTTACATATCTAGACCTAATCCCTTTCCTGAATGCCATTCCCACACATTACAACTTGCCAGGTGGACCTCTCTCCTAGATGTCCCATCACCATATCAAACTAAACATGTCCAAAATGGAACTTGTATTTTCCCTTAATATATACTTTGCCCAAACTCTCCTCCCTCAGTGCCGTTGATACCAGTCATCTTGGTTTGCCACTGGTTCTCAACCCAGGTTCTTCTTTCTTTCTCACTTTCCATCCAGGAGAATATATTTTATCTAAATCTTGTATCAACACCAACAGCGTGTGGGATACAGTACTAGGTCTTACCACCTTCTATATCAGATACCCAATTAAGTCAGTTTAATCCCTACATTTCTTTCATCCATACCATCCTCTCCAATTGTCTGGCTACTACCATAACTTAATTCCTCATCACTATTTTTCTGGTCTACTAAAATAGTCTGTAAGATTTTTTTAAAAGTCTTATTTTCATTGCTATCTTTTCTTTTTACACAATATTTGTTAGCACACAGCCTGCCTTGTGCTGGGGACACAAAGGCAAAATTGAAGGAGTCTTTTCCTCTTAGTAGCTAACATTCTATCTGGGGAACTAACATGTATCCTCTCTGCTTCTTGAGGAAGCCCGTTCCATGGTTGTATTTATCTTTCTACCTAGTGGAAATCTACCCCCCTGTGACTTTTACCCATGGTTCCTGTTACTGCCCTCTGGGCATTGCCATCGTCATCATCTTTGCCTGCATGAGTCAAGCCCAGGCATGCCTGTGTTCTTCTCTAAGACAACTTACTTTGGCAAAAGTCAAAAGTTGGCAGAAAAATGAATGTGAGGAAGAATAATCCTGACAACTCATTTTCTGCCTTATGGCATGTTGTGGTCACTCAGCACTCTCACATGTGATATCTCATTTGATCCTCACTCAAAAGTAACCCCATGAAGTAGGGGAAGGGAGAATGAGCATTTATAGAATGCCTGCTACATGGCAAGCATTGCACTAAGAGCTTTACAAATATTATCTCAACCCTGCAAGATAGGTATTGTTATTATCCACATTTTACAGTTGAGGAAACTGAGGCAATCAAAGGTGAAGTGACTTGCCTAGGGTCACACAGCTAGTAAGTGTCTAAGGATGGGTATGAACTCAAGTCTTCCGGACTTCTATCTACTGTGCTACCTAGCTGGTAGGTTATGCAAGTATCTCTATTTTACAAACAGGTTTGATGTAGAGGAAAGAATCTTGGACTTATATTCAGAAGTTTTAAATTGGAATTCCAGCTCCCATGCTTACCAATCCAATTACCTTGGGCAAGTCATCTGACTTAGTTTCCCAATCTGTAAAATGAGGACTATTTACCTCAAGGTGTTGTTTCAAGGAGCAAAGAAGACATCTTAGGCACAGTCAGTATTAGAATCTGGGCCTCTCGACCTTCTTGACTGGCCCACTCTAGATTTCTTTTACTGTAGCAGTAGGGGATCTTACAGCATAGGTACTCTGAAGCTCACTAAGTCCAAGGAGAACTGCAGTGAGGAATTCTGCCTTTTGTCTTAAACAAATTGATGCATGTCTCCTGAGAAGTTCTTGGGTAAATCCTCAAAAGTCCGTGGGCAAAATTCTGGTCTGAATGGACCAGGAAGCTAACTTTGAGCTTTGTGAACTGGGGAACATATTTTGAATGTTTTAAAAACCAAATGTTCGCAATTAACTTATACATCTGTTTTCTCTCTCTTCTCCTCTCTCCATCCCCCCTCCCCATTTGAAAAAGAAAAAGCAAAAAACAAAAACCTTGTGACAAATATGTACAAACAGAATATAGTACTGCATTGACTGTCTAGGGGAACATAGTTTACCTGAATGTTGTATATGCCCTAGGACCTAACACTGTGTTCTGCACACCGTTGATGTTCAAAAGATTTTTGTTGAATTCAGTTGGTGTTTTAATCTGATTTCCCCATGACACTTTAAGATCTAGGATCAGGCCTTATTTACAGTAGCATGAGAATTACTTTGGACAAGAAATGATTTTGATATGATTTCATTTTGTGACAGTGATGGCATAAGTCTGTGTTCCCAAAGGCACTAGGATGATTCAGAATATCTGACCTTGACCAGATGAATTTAGATTGAACTAGTTTCCCCACTTTAATTAGTTCTGTCAGTTGAGTGCTGGATTTAATGCCAAACACATGTATTTCATTGCTTTCTTGGTTGTGTGTCTAAATCTGTGTTTTTAAAGAATGGGCCTTACTCCAAAGAAATGTGCAAAAGTTGTGGTTTTTAAGAACATATGTCATTGAATGTTTAAGATATTGAAGATGCTATTGGTGTAGGAGGTCAAGTGTTTCATTCAAAACCACAATGACATGGGATCCGCTGCAGCAATGTGCAAAGGAAAGTGTGGTTGAACATTTAAAAGATAAAAAAAAGAACTGGCAAACTGTTGCTGTAAAACAGCCTAATTTATCTATAGAAAACAAGTAGTGACCTTCGGAGGGACCTGGTGGCTGGAAGGGTTGTTATTGATTCTTCACAGTGTGGCATAGGGCACATAAAGTCAGAACAATGAGAAGTCTAGGACAGAAACCAACCAACCAACCCAGCTGCTAAACATATTTAAGAAAAAGAAAAAAAAAAGAATGCCACGGGCAAGATGATGCAAGACTGTAGTACTGGAGAATGAAAAGAAAGGTAATTTTTACTGATAAAACTCACTTTTTCATTGAAGATTATACCAAAAGTCGTGCTCAAAAAAAAATCCAGGTGAGACTAGGATTTTAATTGGTTATAAAACATCCACTCAAGACAGTCTTTGGGGGATTTTTTTTCTTTTCTTCAGATGGTCCTGAAAGTCTTGTCGAAATTGAAGGAATGATAAACTTTGATAATATATTGATATAATGAAAAGTAGATTTATTCCAAAATGATATAAATTCCCATGTGGAGATGGACATGATCTCACAGTGTACTACATGTCATCGATGATTAAGAAATTTATCTGAAAGATAGAAATAAACTTGCTTCAGTGGCCTGGGAACTCATTGAATTCATGCTATGTGTTATCATTCAGGTTAGACTTGGAAAAAGTGAATTATTAGTTAAAGGTATACTTAATGGCCAAAGTGATCAAAATGTGGTTTCAAGATAAAAAATCAAGGAGTACATATTGAAATCTTCAAACTCAAGGACAAATCATATAAAAGAAGTGATTGTAGCAAAATAATGACATATTGCATATTAAACTCTGTTATGTAAAAAGTTGTAAGGTTTATGGTATGGTAATGTCATTATTTTACTCTTTCTTGAGTAATTTGCTAACTTAAAATAGTTAGCAAATAAAATAGTTACCTAAAATGGTAATCCCTTTGGACACCCACTAACTTGAACAGTGGGCTTCCCAGACAAGGCTACCATAAGCTGAATTCACTTTGTAGGTACACATCCACTCAATACCATAACTCACTAGCTCCCACATTAACTAGTCAAAGGACACAATTCAAAGGAATAGCCTTTAGTGAACTAATATTGCTTTTAAAAAGCAGCAATAGGGGCAGCTAGATGGTGTAGTGAATAGAGCACCGGCCCTGGAGTCAGGAGGACCTGAGTTCAAATCCAGCCTCAGACACTTAACACTTCCTAGCTGTGTGACCTTGGGCAAGTCACTTAACCCCAATTTCCCTGCCTCCCCCCAAAAAAAGACAAAAAATGAAAAACAAACCAAAAGAGTAGCAATAATAGCATTTTCCCCATAAACCTGGGACACACTCTCCCACAAATAAATATACTCTCAGGGAAAAGAGGGAACATGAATGAAGGGGCATGCACATAGGAAACTACGTGTAGCCATGGTAACTAAGTGAAGAGGCAGCTGGAGCCTACAGGATGATAGGGTAATGGTCCTTTCCAAGCACAGATCACGGAGTAGGAGTGTGGGGTTCGTCTTTCTACTCTCAGCATGTGATTTCAGTTAGAGACTGTAGGAGAGGTGCTACCTCTTCCTCATAGGAGGAAGAATAGACTCTCTCATTTTTTTTTTTAAGTTTAAAGCCCAGAAGTTAGTTAATTTGTTTTTTCTTCAGTTGTTTTAGGAAAGTCTAAAGTCTTAATACACCAAGTCATCAGACTAGGAAAAAAAAACAACAAAACACCATCAACACTCTGTGGCTTTATCTCATCAAGTGACCTATCTGTTCCTTTGAATCTTGGCTAAAATGGGCATTTCCTCTCTAGAAGGGGATTTCCTGCCCTAGGGACCGAACTTTTCAGACCCAAGAGAGCTAATGAGTGTCTTCAGCATTGAATGTGTTTTGTCTTGTTTGAAGGTCTGTTTCCTGGGCACTGAGCAAGGTTTCTGATGGATGATGATTGTTTGAGAGGTTCAGAAAATCCCCATAATTCCCTGTTAAACTGTCCCCAGTCAGCATCTATTTTAAAGCTGCCCTTCCAGAAACCTACCAAGGACTTTTTGGATTTTTCTCTCATTCCTTTCTCTTCCCATTCCCCATCTCCAAGCCCCAGTTTCTCCTCCTTCAAATTCTTGCTTTTTCATGCAAATGAGTACAGCAATAAAAACTTGGTCTACCTGCTGAACAAACCAAATACCTAAATATATGTGTATGTACATATTTGTATATGTATACACATATATACACATATGGTAGACAAAGCTGTTTTACTTCTAAACTTTGTGTAACCTAGTAGTGTTGAATAAATGAATGGATGAATGAATGAATGAATGAATGAATGAATGAATGATAAAGCATTTATTAAGTGCTTGACCTGAGCCAGGCACTGTGCTAAATTCTGAGGGTACAAATAGCAACATCATCCTTGTTCTTAAGCAGCTTAAATTGTAGTGGGGGAAGACATAAAGGGGACCTAAAAGGAGGGAACCAGAAGGAGGGGAGGGGTAAGGATGTGACAACATGGTTTAGAAACAGCCAGGAGGAAGTGATATGCCAATCTCATTCCAAGCAAAAAGCTAATTTCCTAGAGCACAGCATCTGGCTTCACAAGCCAAGGTTCCAGTAGGAGGGAGGTAAGGAGGGTGAGGCAGTTAGGTGGTCTAGTGGATAGAGTGCTGGGCCTGGAGACAGGAAGATCTGAGTTCAAATTTGGTCTCAGACACTCACTAATATTGACCTTGGGCCAGTCACTTAACCTCTCTCTGTATGTAAGATTACAAAGGAAACCATAAGTTAGCAAAAATGAAGATGTAATTTTTTTCCCTATCCAAGTTCAGAGATCCTTTGAAATCACTCCCAGATGCAAAGACCCCAAGTTAAGAAGCCTCGCCCTAGAAGGAGAGGAGAAATCTCAGCCTTGGCTTGATGCATGCTATTGAGATGTGATGAGAGTAGAGGCTGTCAGATACTGAAAAGCAGCCATGGCTGCTGGAGAGCCACTGGGGGCCTGGATTTGAGGTGATGTGTGTGCTAAAAATAGAAGACCCATCTGCTGCAGTGTCTGAGTGCTGGAGGGCTCAGGGTAATCACTCTGGACATATGGACAGTGCTGAGAGCCTTCATGCTGAATTCTTAACTACTGCAGAAGAAGATGGGTGAAGGTTTCTGGGTACATAGAGAAAGTAGCCATGGTGCTTCAGGTGAGCAATAGTGCAGCAACGTCAGGGTGAATGAGCCAAGCCATGGCTTGGTACTCAGGTGACCTTCAATGATGGACCATTACATGTTCTGCTCTCTTTAGGCTCATCGTTCATCTTCAAAGTTGAACTATTTACATTCCTACATGGAAGAACAATAATTGTAACTTATGAAACTGTTCTCAGTATGAGAATAGTTGAAGGGAATAGAAATTTCTCTCTCTATATGTATACATACATATATATGTCTATATAGGAGGGTACATGGGCATATAAATACATTTGTGAGTGTATGTATATGTGTTTACAGGTATACATGGATGGAAGGCATGGGACCAGTTGAATAGGAAGGGATGATACTTAAAAGGTGAAATTGAGAGGTAAGAGAGGAATACAATGAGAAGAAATGGAGAGAGACAGTGGGGTAAATTATCTCATATAGAAGAGGCAAGGGAAAGCTGTTAGAATGGAGGGGAACAGAAAGGCAAAAGGGAATGAGTCAACCTTACTCTCATTGAATCTGGCTTAGGGAGGGAATGACATACACACAAAATAGGGTATCTCACCCTACAGGAGAGTAGGGAGGAAGGGGATGAGAGGGGGGATGATGGAGGGGAGGGTAGGCTGGGGAGGGGAGGGAAGTTGGAAGCACACACTTTTGAAAAAGCATAGGATTAAAGTAAAGAATAGAACAAGTGGGGGGTGGGATAGGATGGAGGGAAATATAGTCAGTCTTTCACAATATATCCACTGTGGAAATGTTTTGCATAGCTACACATTTACAACCTATATTGAATTGCTTATCTTCCCAGTAAGGGTGGGTGAAGAGGGAGGAAGGGAAAGAATCTGGAATTCAAAGTTTTAAAATACATATATGTATTATTATTATTCTACACGCAACTGGGAAATAAGATATGCAGGCACTGGGGCATAGAGATCCACCGTGCCCTACGGGAAAGTCGGAGTGGGGATGGGGGAAGATATAGGAGAGAGCAGATTAGGGGAGGGGATATTCAGTGGGATCGATGTTTTGGGGTGGTGGGTAGGGGAAAAATGGGGAGAAAATTTGTAACTCAAATCTTGTGGAAATGAATGATGTAAACTAAAAATAAACATAATTAATTTAATTTAATTATTAAATTAAAATTTAATTTAAAATAAATTTAATTAAAAAATAAAAAATATTTAAAAAAATTGAATTCTCAGTGCCTAGCACAGTGCCTTCGTACGCAGAGTAGGTCAGCTTAACTCACAAAAGCCTCAGAAGAAAAACATGGGAGACTGAGGGAGGCATTGGAAAGAGGGCTAGTCTGAGAGTCAGAAGACCTGGGCAATGAGGTTGTGGAATTAGGAGGCAGCTAAGACCTGGAGTCAAGAAGACCTGTGTTCAAATGGTGAGAAATGATTATTTCTCTCTCATATTAATAGCCAAATTATGAAAATTGGTGAGACCCAAGTTTGTTTTTTCCTTGTCCCATTTCCTTGTCCAATCTCTCAAGGACAGGGCTGATGGAACATAGGATTCATATTCTCCCCATTCTGGGTATTACTACTTCACCCAACTAGATCAGACTTCTAATCTAAGGTGAAACTCCCTTCTGCTCATGCTTGGGTGGGGGATATAGATTCTTTGTTTAGATTGTCAGGGGGCAGGCTTGGTGATCCTGCTCTTGAAAGTATATGATGACTATAATGGAAAGCCCCTTCTCCCCCTTTCCTGACTTCAGAGTATATGCAGATATTCCAACAGTTTAATATGCCTTTTTCATTGTCTTCTGTGCCAGAGCTAAGATGGTGCATGTAAGGACTCTGAAGGAGCCAACTCTGCTCCCTTTCCTTCTCTGGCCATGATCAAGGGAGGTATTCTATAAATTGGGTAGATAAAGAGGCCCAAGGCCTCTCGTGTCCCTGCCTAGTCTGACATGGGTCCACTGTTCTTTGTTTCTTTAAACCTGTACTTTCCTGCTTGTTGGTGAAGGAGTATAGAACTGGGCTGGAGCCTTGGGAGCTTAGAAATGTTGGGAGATGCAGCCATCAGAGGTACAGAACTAGAATCCATACCAGATTTTGCAAACAACTGCATCCACTGAAGGGTAAGGTCCCAAGTTCTACATGACACTGAGTTGCAGCCAATAGAGAATGACAGTGACTCATCCATTGACTGCTTTGCATTCAGGAGTTAACTTTTGGTGATTGCGTTAAGGTTGAGACCACCTCTACTCTCAAGGCCCGAAGTCCTATAAGGGAGATTCCACCCAGTGTTGATGCAACAGAGGGAAGTTTATATTTTTCTTCTTGCTGTTATTTCCTTGGTAAACATTCCATTGGAAAAACTAAACAATGTTAATTGATTAAATAAAACTGAAGTGCTACGACCAGAGGGTATTAATGATAAAAGGAAGACACTAATTATAAATGATGTAGGCAGATCACATTGGAATGGGTACTCTGGCTGATGGAATTAGAATCACCATAATCCCTTGGGGTACCCCTAAAATTCTGACTGATGGAGGTAACCTGTGAGCCCTCCAAGGGCCTGATTCCTCAGTGACAGTGGGAATTGGGGTAAAGATCCCAAGAATTTCTAAAACTACAATCTTATTACTTGATACCCTTTCTGATGGTTTACCTTCCTATTCTAGCCTAATTAAGTACCTTTTGCTTTAAGATTTGTGTATTTTTTGTAAAGTCGAGGTTTGGGCCAAAGTCCTAGGTCACTGATAAGCTAAAAAAGTACCCAGAACCCAGGCAGTATTGAAAGGTTCCAGAATTCTTCAGGGCCTTTGGGAGCCCTATATACATACATATAGATAGGTATATATATATATACACACACACACACACATATACATATATGGCTATATTTACATATGTACATATCTATCCATACATATGTACATACCCCTATATGCATATGTACATAGAGATACTTGGTTTGAGTAAAATTTTTTCCAAGTATTGGGTCAAATTAAAGTTACTTGTCCTAGCATACCCATGTCTTGGGATGATCTCTCAAGGTATACAGGGCTTCTGTTTGCAGCCTCCCCACCATTCTTCTTTCTATTGGAGATACCTCCCTTTTTCTTGGTTGGAATTGAACTGCAGAATTCCAGTGCAACTCTTCTAATGAAAGACAAATTGAACCAAATAACCACTCTACAACATTTTTTTTTCCGGAGTTATTGTTTATTGTGTGTTGTTGTTGTAGTGACATTGTAGAACCGGGTTGTGTAGACTGTAGAGTTGTGGATGTGAGTTAAGTTTTGAATTGTCATCATACATTACACACCTGAAGAACAGAGCTGAATAGTCAGTCACCGGGGCTATTCAGGTGTTCAAAATCCGACACGTAACAACAGGACTGGACAGTTCGAGGACTATTGTTTTTGTTTTTTGTTGTTGGTTTTTTTTTGTTTTTTGTTTTTTTTTTGTTTTTGTTTTGTTTTGTTCTTTTTGGGGGGGTACCTATTTGGATGATTGTGATTGTATTGCAAAGACTTTACAGCCTGCCTAGGGCACTTGGAAGGGTTGTTGAGTCCTGGCTAAGGTATATTGGAATGGAGAAGGGATAACTGTTATCTATCATGAAGTTCCTGAAACTGGGAAATTCCAATATCACTAAAAAGACAAATATTACTGGGGTTACTTTGGAACTAGTTATTACCTCCCTCCCTCCCCTCCAGGAAATGGTGAACAAGGATAAAGCCAACATGGTGAGAGGGTTAGGCTGAGGATCATAGAGAAACTCTCCAGAAGAGTGAAACCCCATCCTCAGCAGCCCCCAACCCAGTGGCAATAGCTCTATGGAATGCAGGTTGTCAGCCTGCCAGTGCTGTTATATCAGGGAACCAGCTTTCCACCGGGTTGTATAGACTGTAGAGTTGTGAATGTGAGTTGTTTTTTTTTTTTGTTTTTTTAAACTACACTCCCCCAAAATGCAGAGTTCCAAGGTTATGGTTTGCGGTGCTTGCAGAGTGTGGATAATTTGGAGGTGCAGAGAATTCCCAGGAACTCGATGTCCAGTCCCTCAATTCCCTCTGACAGGAGGGAAATGCAGCCTCTAACTTTGTGCTCCATTGGGCAAGGTTGCTCCAGAAGCTGATGGTTGGAAGAGCACTGCCTTCTGAGCACATAAACAACTACAGACTGACCCAAGTGCCCAAGGGGAAACCCTATTGTTACACCCCTATGGTTGCACCTGTCAGGGCAGTCTTTCAATAACTTAAGAGTTGATATGCCTGCAGAAAGAGAGAAAGAGAGAGAGAGAGAGAGAGAGAGAGAGAGAGAGAGAG
>NW_027187460.1:859460-913302 GCF_028583685.1 Petaurus breviceps papuanus | reverse complement strand
CTGACATCCCATGAGTGCTGGGGGCTGGTGGCAGATGAGGTGGTCCTGGGAAGAGGCCATGGGAGGGGCTCGATGTGTGGGGCAGGGGCCAGGGACAGTTATGAAGTCGCCATGTTCTCCTCATCTCTCACAGAGCCAAGTTGATCTGGGGCTTCTGGGAAAAGGGAAGGGGTCCAGTTAGCCTGGGTCAGAGGCTGGGGGGGAGCAGCCCCCAGAGCATGCTGAGGATTGTGGTAAGGGCCAGAGCTGAGGAGGCCTGGGCCCCAAGGCTAGCCCCATTGCAGTAGTCATACTGGCAGCAGGACGTGGTGGCAGCATTCTTGGTGTAGCCATCGTACAGGGTCTCAAAGCAGGTGGGGACGCAGGACTTGCTCACTGTTACCCTGGTTGGAGTGATATCTGAACACCACAGGATAGGGAGGAAAGAGGAAAAAGAAACAGGTTCATGATTCCAGGAGTGGGCAGTCTTTGCTCAGAGCACTTCCCAGGCTTACTCCCAAGGTGGGAGCCCCAGTTCTCTCTAAGACTGGTTCCATTCAGGGCCGAATTTGCTATTCTGTTGTCTCCTCCAGATTGTGACTGAGCTCACTTGTGGCAGGGCCCCCACATATTAAGAAGCTGCAGGGCAGGCACAGCCTGGAAAACCCTCCTTCCCTTCATTCAGCCCAGAAAAGGATGGACTTCAAGAGCTTGATGAGGGAATAAAGGGTAAGAGTCACATCCTCAGAATGATCTGAAGGTGGAAAAATTACAATGGCGTACTTACTGGAAGAGTAGGAAGAAATCAAATGGAACTCTTGAAGTCTAGCCTTGCCTATTAACCCCTGGCTTTGCCACCGTATCTCAAGATATGATAAATTCCTTCCTCTCCCTCTCTCCCCCTGCCAGGGTCTCAGGAGATTTCATGGGATGATCACTAAGATCTCTCTCAACTGTGTCTTGGTCTTTGCTATTGCAATGTTTTGAAATTCTAACCCTAATTCTGAAAGAGATTGAAGGGACTACTTACAGGTCCGGGTGGTCATACAGTAGTTGACATAATCGGGGCACCTCATGGGCTTGAAGCAGTTGTACCCTTTGTATTCACAGACATAGCATTCCAGGGCATGGGCTATGTATAGAGGAAACACAGAACATAGTCATTAAAAGGTCAACATTGCCTTCCCCCCCAGTCCACACTCTCTATCTCTGGCTAGGGCCCAAACACTGGAAATGGGGGAGATGCCTTCTGGGCAGGTACATTCCCAAAGGACTGGACTCCAGAGCTCAGGTCATAGCTGTTGTTCCCACCAGGGCACATTTACCTCTCTTTTTCTAATTTCAAGTGGTTGACATCACGGATCTCACAAAACCTACCCCTTCCTCCCCACCTCTGGTATCCTAGACCCTTCGCTTCTGTTATGGTCCCAGATATTCCTTCCTAGAATCGGATTGCTGGAATGAGGTGAGGAGAAGCATTAGAATTCCAGCCCTACTGGGCACCTCCCTCATCCCACCCCAACCCCCCTAGGTCAAACTGGTTGTCTTTCTTACTGTGTGGCTGGGCCATGATGGTCATGAGAAGCAGGGTTGGAAAGAACTTCATGGTTGAAAGCTGGGGGAAGGATTGCTAAATTGAAGCAGGAAGCTGCAGGCAGGATTCTTCAGCCTGGAGAGAAGTTTAAGAGGAAAGGAGAAAAGAAAAGAAGCATATGGAGGAAGGGGTTAAGGAAAGGTTTAAAGTCTCACACCCTTGCTCCTGTCCTATGCTCAAATGCTCAAAGCATTTCCTTTCTCTTGCCCTATCACCCTCTCTTCTCTGTCCACCCAATTCAATCCAGTTGGTTCATTTGGAAAGAACACAAAGCATCTGTCCAAATCCTAGCTTAATTTTTTACTAGCTTAGTGAACTTGGGCAAGTCATAGAATTTCCTCTGGCTTCTATTTCTTCACCTGTAAAATGAGGTTATTACTTATATATCTCTGTAAGGTTTGCAAAGTGCTTTAAATATATTATCTCATTGGATCCTCACAACAGCTCTGTGAGGCAGATACTATTTTATCCTCATTTTACAGATGAGGAAACTGAGGCCCAATGACATTAAATGGCTTGCTCAGAGTCACACACTGGGGTAAGATTTGAGCTCAGTTTTTCCTGGTTGTAAGTCTAGCACTCTAACCACGATGTCATGTTGCCTCTTAGGCCCCTTCGACCTCTTAATGAATGAAACCAAACGTTTATTGAACATTGATTCTATGGAAATCCTCTCGGGAATTATCTTCAAGAGCTAGTTCAAATCCTTGCTCCCCTAGGATGCCCTCCCTGTGACCATCCTGGTCTAGATTGTTCTTTAGTCAATTCCTATACCCTGATAGACTCATCAAATCTATGAGCTGGCCATCTAGCCCAAGGTGTACCTCACCAGGAAATTGTCTCTGCAGTAAACCTGCCCCTGCAGCCTTCACCTAAAGGCTTTCTGTGAAAGGCGCCTGATCTTTAACCACAAAGTCATCTCAATGTCTAACCATTGATCTTCCACGCAATACAAGACAGCATTTCAAATACTTGAAGAAAGGCATCCCCCTCATTTCCTGGACAAGCCTTTTCTTCTGATGGTTTAATATCAGTATTTCTATGAAAAGGTGTTACGTCTAGTGAAAGGCTCCTAGTCCTCCCTTCATTAGGAGAATCTGGGCCACACCCATCCAACATTCAGTATCCTGGTTGGTTGCTGCTGTCCGAAACCTAGACGGTGAACTCCGGGAGGGCCCCTCCTCTCACCTCTCTCTGCCGCAGTCCCCCTCCCACCTGAGCCCTGCAGAACACTGCTCAGAAGGGGGAGGACTCAGGAGATGCCGCTGGGATGTCTGACCAATAGACTGAAGGGGCTGTGACGCAGCTTATTTAGTCTGCTAAAGAAAGGAGCCTCTAATGTAGCAAAAAGCGTTTAGGTCAGACAAACAAACAAACAACAACCCTTCATCTCCCTACACACTCACGCCGGTAGGTATTGTGTTGTCTAAACATCCAGGGTCCAGCCCCGGTCTCTCCCATTTTCATAGTGCAATAGGCTTGGTAAGTAAGGGTTAAGAGGATGGGCGGAGAAGTCGGTACCTTCCATCCAGCCTCTCTATCTGTTCCCATCACTGCGCCATCACTGCGGTCCCCATGATTCAGCATCCCGCCCCCACCCCGCCACTCCCTCTGCGGTAACCAGTGAGTTCCATGATGTGGATTAGCTTGGTGAACCCCATCAGCAAGTCATCCATTTCTGATGGCAAAGGATCCCGGGCATCCTTTGGGAAAATTTTTTTTTAAAAAGCGTCAGGAAGCTTGAGGAAGGAAGCAGCAGGGGTGTTGGTACCTTCCTAGGGCTCGTTAACTGTTAGTCACGTCTCTCTTTTTGTTCCTATTCCCCGCACCAACACTGCGCCACCACTGCGTCAACACTGCACCAACATTGCGTCAACACTGCGGTCCCTATGATTCAGCACTCTGCAGTACCAGAATCCCGCCCCCGCCCCGCCCCGCCCCTCTGCAGTGACTCGTGAGCCCTTAGATGCTGCCTAATTTTGTGACCATCATACGCAAACCTTTGTGAGCCTCAGTTTCCCCTTCCGTAAAATGAGAATAATATTGGCACTAACTGCGTCAGAGGAGTACTTTGAGAAACGAACTTTGCAAACTTTAAAGTGCCATAGAAACATGACGCATCAATACTATTGTTAGATGTTTATATAATAATGATCATTACTTTATGCACATTATTTTATGACCCCTAGTTGCTTCTATCTATGCCCAAGTGAAAGCATCCTTCCCTAAGGTGCAACTGAGTCTCAAGCCACCAACTCTAACCTCGTTTTTGGCTTCAAAGGATCCCGGGTATCTTTTAGGAAAATAAGAACGCCACGAGAAGCTAATGAAAGGACAATCATCAGTCAGTACGACCCTAGAGAGCTTCCTAGGGCTCATTAACTGTTAATCAGGTCTCTCTCTTTGTCCCCTTTTTCTGCGCCACCACTGCGCCACCATTGCGTCAACATTGCGGTCCCTCTGATTCAGCATTCTGCAGTGCCAAAATCCCGTCCCCACCCCGCTCCATCCTCTGCCGCAATCTCCCCCCGCCCCCCAATCAAAAAGGGGCTCTAGAGGAGCCTGAGGAGGACGGGAGGCATATTTCCTCATTTGTAAAATGGGGACAGTTAAATCACCTCCCTCCAACGGTTGCTATGAGGTCCAGGTGAGAAAATACACGAAAAGCGTTTTGCAAACCTCAAAGCATTTTTATAAATTGCCAGCAACTATATAAGTAATAACTATCACAATAGTAATTATTATAGAGTACCTAGAAAGGGGAAAGCGGAGTTCCGGGCATAGACTGGGAGAAGGGGAAGATTTGGGGGAGTGGGACGAGCCCGGGAGGGTGCAGAGATTGAGGGGGGAAAACTGGAGAGCAAAGGGAGATGTTAGAGAGAGAGAGAGGGGTGGGGGAAAGAACTTGGCAGAGGAAGGTGAAATCCTGGGGGAGTGGACACTGAATGGGGAAGACAAGGCTAGGCGGGGTGTTAAGGAGTTTCTGCAGAAGCCCCCAGCCCATCCCAGCAGGCAGAGGAGCCCAGAACTCCTTTATTTGCCTTGACTGCTTTCCTGTTAGGAGCCCAGTAAACATCAGTTTACAGCAACTGGTAGGGTCTATAGGAGACCCTTCCCAGCCTCTCGGCTTTCCCACACATCACTCACGTCCAGGTCCATCCGGGTCCATCCGGGTCCATCTGGGTCCTTCCAAGTCTGTCCAGGTCCATCGGGGTCCATCGAGGTCCAGGTCTGCAGCTGCAGCCGCAGCGGCGGCTGCGGCGCAAGTGAGGCGAGAGAGGGGCACCGCTGTCTTTTAGAGCCGCTTAGGCTCCGCCCTCTCTCCAGACCCCCTCCAGCTCCGCCCCTCGCTCCCTTACTGCAGAGCCCCCTCCTTCCCTACAACCCCACCTCCACTGCAGAATTTTGGCTCCCTGCCTAGAATCCTACTCCAAGTCCCGGTCCTTGACTCAAAATATTGCCAGGACAGGTCTCCCCCTACCCACCCAACCCAATCATCACCCCTTCCCCAAAACTAAATTTTTAGTCCATGGGAGATCCAGACATCAGACTGTCACCCCAGGCTCGGCCCCGGCCTCTGCAGTCCTTTCTGGGCACCGCCCCAGAACTCCTTCTCCCTCCCTCAGAGGCAAACTGCAGTCATTCCCTCCCCCTTTTCCCCCCATCCTTGTCCGCAGTCTCCCCACCTTCTTCAAAACCTCTGCAAAATCTACTTCACCACTTCCCTGCAGAGTTCTCCTCACCCCTCCCAACCTGTTTCCCTATTCTTACATAATCTCTGCGGCAAATTCTTCATTGTACCATCACCACCGCTACTTTGTTCAGGAACCTTCTACATCCCGACCCCAAGCAAGAACTTGGCCCCTGTCCCCAATCCCAAGCCAGTCCTGACCCATACCTCACTCCCAGTTTATTTTACCATCCTTAATTTACCCTCCTCAACCCACCACTCCCACCCCTCACCTCTCCAGAGTTGATTCTAAAACACCACACCTTTGTCTTTGACCAGCCTGTCCCCAGGACTGTGACTGGGAGTGAGAGGCTGTGACAGTCACACAAGCCTAGACTAAGAAAACATCCATGAATGTGCTGACATCCCCAGATAGAGCATCACCCTCAATCACACAGATACACATTGACAGACAGACAGACATACACAAGCACAAATACATCTATCTAACTCACAGGATTGTTGTGAGAAAAGCACTTTGCTTAAAGCACTTCATGCTCTATTAAAATGTATTATTTACAATATCTGTTATGTCTATCCCCTCCTCTCTACTGGAATGAAGACTACCTCATTTCAGTTCTTTATCACTTATTACATCTTATATGGATTATTGTGATGATCTCCAAAATGTCCTCCCCTCCAGTCTTTCCCCTATCTAATTCCTCCTTCCAGATTCATTTCACCAGGTGACTCTCATCTCAAAAAACTCTAATTTGTCTACTGGATATATTCCTTTTTCTAGACTTTAAGGCCCTTTACCATCTGGAATCTGTCCCCTCCTCTCCCACTTTTCCAATTTAGTCTTCCTTTATTCTGTTCACACACTATATACCTGAATCACTGAATGTTCCCAGGATACAAGCAACACTTTCTCTTACATCTGAAATCTACCCCCACCCCCACCCAATCAGTCCTTTGAAATCTTGTCCACAGTGCCTTCCTTGATTGCTCCCATTAGATCTCTCTCAGATATGGTCTCCTGAAGCCCTGAACCTGACCTATTCTTATGACCCTTTTCACATCCTGCATTTAACTGTTGGGATTCAGATTTTCAAAGGAAAAGAGGAAAGAGCCCTCGAGATATAGGCCAGTGAGGTAGTTCTGATTTCTTAGTTAAGTTCCTAAAAACTATCTTCTTAAAAGGGTGGTTTGTGAACATTCAAAAAGGAAAGTAAAGATTAATACAATGACTTCATCAAGACTAAACTCTGCCAGGTTAACGTCATTTCTTTTGTTGATAGGGTCACTAGACAGGGAAATTATGGGAATGCCATATATCGGAGTAGAGGTGGATGTCTGCAAAGGATTTGACAAAGCCTTTTATGCTTTCGTGATGGGCGAGATGAAGAGATGGGGACTAGATACATTTGGGGAGATTCAGAGCTAGTTAGATGCCTGGACCCAGACACATACTAGCTGTGTGACCGTGGGCAAGTCTCTTAACCTCTGCTTGCCTCAGTTTCCTCATCTGTGAAAAGGGGATAATAATTGTACCTACCTCCCAGGGGTTGTTGTGAGGGTCAAATGAAACGACATTTGTAAAGTGCTTAGCACAGTACTTGGCATGTAGCAAGTGCCATATAAATCTTAGCAATGATGATGGTGGTGATTAATCAACTGAAATCAACCTGGAGGGAGGTTTCTAGCAGAATGTCCCAGGGATCTGTCCTTGGTCCTGTGCTATTCAGTTTTTTGTTGTTTTTTAATCCAAGACTTGGATGAAAATCTAAAGGGCATGCTTATCAAAACTGAGAATGACATGAGGGCTAGTTAACACATTGGATGAAGAAACAGTGTTATAGGAATGTACATTTTTAAGATCTTCCCTGCCCCTAGGTTAAGTGCACCTGGAGCCTGTGGTGGGAGACTTGTTTTTCAGGAACACCCACACCTTGGTGCTTTGTGATTGGGCAGTGGGTCAAGAGGGTTGTTACATTCTCTGAGCCAGGAGAAGGCTATATAATCCTTGATGTGAGACTTTGTTTTGGGGTTCACTTGAGAAGTATTGTGTGATTTGACCAGATGAGACTCGGGGCAGCTGTTGTTGAGAGCCCCCCAGCTTTGGAAAACCCAGATGTTGATGCTTCCCTCTCTGGTAACTGTGATTTGGTATGGATGTGATGGTTGGACAGTTTGGAAGCCTGTCTGCTTGAAATATTTCTGTCTGTATACTCTGAAGTTAGGGGTGCTGACCTTTTTCCCTTGAGCTAGGTAAATGATATGTTTGATTGATTAAAGCAAGATTGTTAACCCATTTAGAGTTGCTTTCCTTTAAGCAAAGCAGATCTAAGAACCTGTGTTGGCAGCCACCCCGGGATGCTAGGGTGCTTGCTGCTACAAACAGAAATAGAAAAATCTCCACACACTGGTACATTGAGCCAAATCTAATACGATGAACTTTATTAATAAGGTCCAACACAACTTCAGTAAACCAACTGCCTAAACTTTGGACCAGGAAGGCATGGCTAAGACTAACCTCATTTCCCTTTTTGGCAGGGTTTCTTGACTTCTAACCCAGAAGGAGATTTTTAGTCCTGTCAGCTTGGAGCATGTGAAATTCCTTGGTCACCAGATCAGATTGCTAAGGAAAAGCATCACCAGGAAGTTTCTGGTTGTCGTGGACAAAGGGGTTGATCATGAAAGTCAATGGCCATGCCATTTATACTACCAGATTGTGCCAGTGCAAAGTAAATTGGTTTGCCCCTTCACTGCTAGCCTCCAGCTTGATTGAACAGTAGCAGGTCAAGCTATTCTGCCCAGAAAACCTCCTTCAGCAAACTCATTGCCTTCCAGAAAAGACTATTAGAAAAGCTTTTGAGATTTGTTGGTGATGTGAGGAAGAATAACTTGATGAGAAATCCCTATAGAGGAAACTCATGGTGGTTTAGATTACTTTGGTGATCTGGAGGATGATCTATGAGATATAGTCATGGGAATGTTATAATTTATCTAGATTTTAGTGAAGTATTTGACAGACTTCCATGGTGGGAAATAGAGAAATAGAAGCAGAGTACAGTTATGTGGCTTTCAAAATAGCCAGATGACTGGCGCCCAAATGGTGCCATTTTAATGGATTGAAGTCTTTGAAAGAGGGCTCTAGTAGAGTCCTCTGCTTAAATTTTCACTTCCAGACATTTTCATCACTGACTTAGATAAAGCAAGACATGGTCTACTCATCAATTTTATAGATAATGTAAAGCTGACAGATTGTTAATTTAGTAAATGACACACTCAGGATTCAAAAAGAAGATCACAACAGGCTAGACTTTTTTTGGAATGTTCAGGATTCAAAGAAGATCTCAACAGGTTAGAATGTTGCAGAATATGCCTGGGGTAAATCTAGAGTCTGAGACTTGGGTTCTATGTTAAGGCTAGCCACCATATGACTGACACAATTCATTCCTCTTCTGGTTTACAGCTGCCATGATCTCTTTCTTTATGTTTGTATTAGAGGGTTTTTTTCATGTAAGATAAATATATTTTTTGGTAACTGGAAGTGTTAGGCTTCCTTTGTGGCTGTCTGTGAATTGACTGGGTTGTCTTAAAACCCACCAGTCATGTGCAAAATTCCAAGGCAAAGTTGTAAACTTCTTGATTAAAGGATCCATTATCTTCTCAATGAAGAGCAGACCTTGAGGTCATTCATTTGTCAGTGGTTACATAATTTTTGGTATAAATCAAATTACTTGAGTCATTACAGAATGTCCTTTTTCTTGTTTATCTGTTCAAATTTTTGTTCTCTGATATTTTTGCTTTATATCCCTAAACTTGAACTTTCAGTGCCTCCAGGTACTTCTAAGGCCAAGCTACTCTGGGATATAGCTTGTAAAGCTAGTAAATGTCTGAGGTGGGACTCAGACCTTCCTAAGAAGTCGAAGAAGGGCTGCTGATCTGCCTTGGGGGAGGACATTTCTTCCTTCCCAACAATGATAAAATCACAGATCGAGACTACCTTCATCTGTCCCCAAATCCTATTCTTAGAAACATCTTTTCTTTTTTTAAAAAATTCAGACTTCTTTAAATAAAGCCCATCCCAGCCTAAGTGGAAGAGTCTTTTGTAGTACTAGTTCCTATAAGTGTAGACAACAAATTTCCACATCCTTAATTTAGGGGGCCTTGAGCAAAGGTGGAAAAGATGATTGTTCTAATCTCACTCTTGCCAGCGCATTTAGCTAATCACTGCCTTAGAATCCCAGGGAAGAGGCAAATTGAGGAAGCATTGTGTGATTGATGGGGATAAAAAGAAAGCAGGGGAGGAGTCTTTGACACTGCCATTATCACAAGCTATTTGGGGTGCTATGTGTCCAGATGGTTAATGCAGATTCCACTTAAGATGCAGTCTAGAACAATCCCACTACTTCCCTTCTTCCTCCAGTTCCCTTGAGACATCCACTGGCTGTAAGAAGAAGCTCCTTCAATAAATATTATTAGGTTATATATATATATATATATATATATATATATATATATATATATATATATATATATATATATTGTTCCTGTGCTGTCTTGTGGCCACTGGCTAACAATAAATTCACTCATTTAAAGAGCATTCACTGCTAAGTGATTGGAAAAGTGAGCAGGACAGTCTGATTCCTTCTTCTGTCCTGCAAAACCCCTATAGGCTCTATTCAGGGTCAGAAAAGTAAACTTCACAAATACGACAATAATTTTTTTCCCCAATGAACAAAAGTCCATCGTCTATTCCTTTCAACCTCACTCTTCCATATTGGGGAAAAAAAGTAAAAGAAAACCCTTGTAACAAAAATGCATACTCGAGCAAAACAAATTCTTGCACTAGCTTCAGGGGGAAAATATCTGCGGGTTGTAGTGGACTGCAATCTCCTTATTAATTAGTATGGTCATCTGGCAGCCTAGATGGCATGATGGATAGAATGATGGACTTGGAGTTAGGAAGACCTGAGTCCTGCCTCAGACACTTCCTAGCTTAAAACTCAGTTACTTCAACTATAAAATGAAGATATTAATAAAACCTACCTTGCTGGGAGGATCAAATGAGATAATACTTGTGAAGTGCTTTGCAAACCTTAAAATACTATTTGAATTCTATCTACTTATTGATATTGTTGTTTCTGTTGTTAGAGGGGGAGCTCCAAAGTCAAGAAGACTATTTCTGATACATACTGGCAGTGTGATTTAACCTCTCAGTGTGTGGACTTCCATTGATATAGAGTTTCCTCAACTAGAAAGTTCTTATATCAATGAAATCAAGGGTCTACTCCCTATTCATAAAAGAGAAAAAATATTCTGTTTATATTACAGTAACCATGTCCAAAATGGAAAGCATTATCTTTCCCACAAAACCTGACCAGTTTTTGAACATCTCTTTTTCTATTGATGGTTATCAACATCTTTCCAATTCTCAGGTTAGAAATCTTGGGAGACTGCTTTGACTCTTTCATTTTCCTCTCCTCTACTCAGCTGCTGTTTTATCCATTCATTTCTTCCTAGTCTCATTCCAATCATAGCCTTCTGCTCCCACCATCTTAGT
Source organism: Petaurus breviceps papuanus (assembly GCF_028583685.1). NCBI lineage: Eukaryota > Metazoa > Chordata > Mammalia > Diprotodontia > Petauridae > Petaurus > Petaurus breviceps. The sequence goes on along the minus strand of NW_027187460.1, from coordinate 902,487 downwards.
TCATGACTTCTATCCACTGGTCATAGTTCTGCCCGAGAGTAGCTAACAAAATTGGAGTAAAGACAACTAGAAATGTCTTTAATAGAATTTACCCAGGTGAGACAAAGTGATTGTCAAGCATATTAATTTACCTGAACTGTCTTCAAGGCCTAGTTCTAGCTAACCTTTTAGCTCTACATAATTTTTCTTGGCTCAGAGTCCCATACCCAGACATCTGTCTCTGCTCTGACTTGAAACAAAGATGGTCCTTGTCCTCAAATAAGCTTTATAACTATATCCTGCATTATAAGCTGGAAAATGAAAAAAAAAGAGTTTTTTTTGATGGTGGCACAATTAGATGGATTCAGAATTGATTGAATGATGTAACTAAAAGAACAATTATTAATGATTGGCATATAATGGACTTGGAGGGACATCTCTAAAGAAGTCCCCTAGGGATCTCTGCTGGACCCTCTGCTATTTAATATTTTAAACAACAACTTGGATAAAGATGGCACCCTTATAAAATCTACAGATAGTATAAAGCAGAAGAGGTAATTAATACATTGGATGACAGAACCAAGACACGCCCCCCCTCAAATCTTAACTGTTGGACTGAATTTAGAAAAAAGAAATTTAATAGGGATAATTATTAATTACAAAGTTGGGAGTTACAAAGTTGATTTCACAAGTGCAAGACAGAAGAGAAATGGTTGGATAAGAGCTTGTCTGAAAAACAACTCAGGGTTTTAGTCAACTGTAAACTCATTATGGGTCAAGAGCCTGAAATGGCAATCAGAAAAGATAATTAAAGTCTTGGTTGCATTAAGGGTAAAAATGGTGTCCAGGACTGAGAGAATGGTGGATAAGCTCTTTTTTGCCTTGATTGGACTTCTATATATTGTGATTGGTTGGAACCACAGTTAAGGAGTGACATTGAAAAGCTGGAGAGTGTCCAGAGGAAGCCACCCAGGATGGAGAAAGACCTTTAGTCCATGCCATACAATGATCATTTGAAGTGAAGAAAGGTATCCAGGGAAGGAAAACAAGAAGGGGCAACTAGAGAGGTAGGAGACAGCGGGATACATTTTTGATTGACTGACTATTGTCTTTGAAGCTGACCTACCTCCAGCCTTCTTTAGTATCAGTACCCAAATCTGGAGTCAATTACCAGAGTGAAGATCCCAAATGTAGGAGATATACTACCCTGAATAACAGTCTCTCCAGGTGCCTAAATCCTCACTCCCCATGACCAGGACAAAGTCTAATAAGTGGATGTCTCCAGGGAGTAGAAATCATTTTAAGAGAAGATACATCTGATATTGTGGATTTTCATTAGAGTTTCAGCTTTTTTTTGCTATTCCAAATTAATGTGGCCTTGTTCAGCTTGGAACTGAGCCCAATAACTCTATCTTCAGTGACTCAGTGACTCAGTCAGTCAGTCAACAAGCATTTATAAAGCACTTCCTGTATGCCAGTCACTGTGCTAGGGATACAAAGGAAGTCAACTACAGTGTTCATAGCCTTGAGGACCTCACATACTAATGGGGGAGAGAACATGCAAATAACTAGATATACACATAATATCTACAATAAGGTAATGTCAGAAGGAAGGTGCTAGCAGTGGGGTAAGGGGGATGGAGAGGAGGGAAAGGCTCCTGAGGAAGACAGGATTGGAGCTGGGTCTTGAAGGAGGCCAGGGAGCAGAGGTAAGGGTTGGCATCCCAAACAGTGACTAGGAATGTCTCTGGATTACAGGGTATGTAGAGAGGAATTAGTATAAGAGTCTGGTAGGGTGGGAAGGGGGCCAGGTAGTGAAGAACTTTAAAATACATAAAGAGGATTTTATATTTGGGGCAATTAGGTCGCACAGTGGTTAGAGCACTGAGCTGGAATCAGAAAGACTCATCTTTTTGAACTCAAACCCAGCCTCAGACACTTATTAGCTATGTGACCCTGGGCAAGTCCCTTAACCCTTCTTGTCTCAGTTTCCTCACCTGTAAAATGAGCTGGAGAATAAAATGGCAAACCACTCTAGAAAAACCAAGAAAACCCCAAATGGGGTCATGCAGAGTTGGGCATAACTGGAAGATGGCTCAGCAACAACACAGAGGTGATGAGAGCCCACAATGAGGTGGTGGCTACATAAATGGAGATAAGGGGATGTATGTGATAAATGTGAAAGTAGAAAGGACAATACAGAAGAAGAGCTTCCTCCATAGGGGAGACTGTGGGTCGTAGGCATCCTGTCTGCAGTGTGTCTGATTGTTCTGTTGATCAATCAGCAAGCATGCATTGTGTGTCTACTAGATGCCAGACCCTGGAGATGCAAAGCCAAAACAAAGCAGTCACTGGCTTTGAGGAGCTTTCTTCCAGTTGGGATGCAGCACATCCACTGATAAGTCTCTACAAGACAGATACAGAGGAATTCTGGAGCACAGGCTCTAGCAGCTGGTGGTGGGGGGGACCCAGAATCGTTTCTTGGAGGAAGTTGCACCTCAGATCACTTTGTGTCATTATAAGGGGGCCCTTCAGGGAAGAGGGGATAATGTAGGTCTTCAGGTACAAGTTGGAGACTGAGAAGCAATCCTTGATTGTGATCTGCCCCCGGGAAAAGGCAACCTTCAAGGCCCTTTAGGACTTGGGGCCTGGCAGGACTCTGAGATGTGGTCCATGGTACTCACCACTAGCTTCAGCCTAGGAACACAGGTAGCTCTGCTCAGGTAGCTCCAGGGCAAGCTGGAAGAATATTTTCCATCCTCACCTCCACTGCCATCTGCCCCCAACCGAATTGGCACCCCCCAAGTGCCAGGATTCCTAGCTACGGGTCCCCAACGTTGTCTATGCTTAAGGAAGATTAATCTGGCAGCCATGGTGGGACAGGAGAGAGGGGTGAAGGAAATGAGCAGATGCCATAGCAACTGGCAGAAGGAACCCTGGCCTCTAGGTCAGAGAACTTTTTCTCAGACAGTCCAGGCCCTGTTCCTTACTGGCTACGTAATGGAACTTGGAGAGTCAGTATACTTCCCTTTGCCCCAGTTTCCTCCTCTGTAAAATAAGGGTGTTGGCTTGAATGGTCTTTAAAACCCTGTAGTTCTGCTACCCCATGGCTTACCCCCCATGACTGTACAAACACGAGTTTTTTAGAGGTTACATTTCCTTGTTAGCCAGAAGAGGGCAGTGTCCACCCCCGGTCTCCCTTGTCTGTGCTGTGGACTTGGGAGTTTCTGTTTCAGACACAGCTAACGTCCCCAGGACTGCCACAAGAGGGTGCACGAAGGTGTTCTATGGACACGAAGACCTAAAGCGTGGCATTGCACTCCATAGTAAAGCCGAAATAAATGCAAGCAGCTTTAATTACTCTCATTTACACCCACCCACACTACATGTGCACACATTCACACACATGCACACATACAGATACAAATGCAAAACCACCTATGCATGGGATACATATAATATATTGTGAAATATACCATTGTAGGCTTAGCCTTAGAGGCTCATGTAGCAAGCACCAAATGGGATTGGAGGGGCCCTGTAGTACAGCTCTCTCATTTTACAGATGGGGAAAATGAAGGTCTAGGAAAGTTATGTGACTTGCCCAAGGTCACCCAGGTAATAAGTGTCAGAACTGGGATTCAAACTCAGGTCCTTTGCTTCCAGACTGGTGCTCTTTCCTCTGCGCCACATTGTTCCTCCACATCATGATATATTACATTGTTGAATTCGGAGGCATAAAGACCCGAGTTCAAATTTGACATCAAATGCTTATTAGCCTTGGACAAGATTCTTAACCTCCCTCAGCCTCAGTTTCCCCATCTGTAAAATGGGAGCAATAGTAGTACTTACCTCCCAGGGTTACTTCCAGAATCAGATGGGATCGTATTTGTAAAGCACTCAGCAGTGTTTGGCACATAGCACACTTAAATGCTTATTTCCTTCCATCTCTCAGCCTCAGTTTCCTTATCTCAAAAAAAATTGGGAAAATAATGGCGCCTATATCATAGCACTATTTAGAAGATCAAATGAGATTTTACATCTCTCTCTATACATAAACATATAAAGGTCAGTTATTATTAAATCTTTAATATGCCTTCTTACATGTGAGTTACCTTTCATAGTATTGAACCACAGGCTTTAGGACTGGAATGGACCTTAGGGATCGTTTAATCTATCCTATTCATTTCATTGGTGAGGAAACTGAGACCCAGAGAAGGGAGAGAGGGGTAGTGATTTGCCCAAAATCATGCAGAGAGGAAGTCAGTGAGCCAGAATTTGGACCCAGGCCTCTTAATGCGAAGTCTAACCCTCTGTGACATTCCCCCATGTTCCTTTGGGTCAGTTGCACTTGTGGTTCCTTCTGAGGAGACCCCAGTGTTCCATGGGTCTCAGCCAGGGAGAATGTGGTGTTAAAGGGACAGGCTTTGGGACAGGGGTGAGGGTGGCGGGAGCCACTTGGTATCATGGAAAATGCTCTGCACTTTCTTAAGTGAAATTCAACTTGACATCCTCCCATGAAATTTTGATTCCTGCTTATTTTTCATATTTTTATTTATAATAAACACAAATGATTCACATTCATGTAACTTTTTAGGATTTGTGAAGACTGTACCTCAGAGCAACGTGGTGAGAGAGGTCATGCATCCCTTTTTGGCAGAGGGAGAAACTGAGGCCTAGGAGATGCCGCTAGACATTTAACATTGCTAGTGAGTGTGAGATGTGGCATTTAAATCCAGTTTGTTGTTAGTGTTGTTGTTCAGTCATGTCCAGCTCTTCATGATGCCATTTGGGGTTTTCTTGGCAGAGATACTGGAGTGGTTTGCCATTTCCTTCTCCAGTTCATTTTACAGATGAGGAAACCGAGGCAAACAGGGTTAAATGACTTGCCCAGGGTCACACAACTTTGAACTTGGGAAGATGAGTCACCCTGACTCCAGGTCCAGCACTCTATCCACTAAGCCACCTAGCTGCCCTTTAAATCCAGTTATCTAATTCCAAATCCAGTGCTCCTTCTACTAGGTTATGACGCTTCTCTACATATATGAAAGTTAAAGTCTTTAAAAAATCCCGCTAACTTTTCTCTCCGTATGAATGTTTAACCTGCCTAATCCCTACCTTTCCCTGAACTGGCATAGATGGGAACCTCTGTTCTTGGGCCCAGATATGTGAATGGAGATACATGCATACATACATACACACACACTTATACACACATATATGCATATGTATATATTATAGTGTAAATCCTTCCAAGTTAGAAAGACTTTGAATGAAGGCTAAATAATGTTCTACATGCCTCTCATTCATCTCCGTGAGCCTCAGTTTCCTAATCTGAAAAGTGGAAAGTTGAATTAGATGGCCTCTAAGATTATTTCCTGCTCTAATCTATGATTAGTTGAGCCGATAATGAGCCCAGCTAAGGGGGAAGAGACTCATCACCCCAGGGTCGGGCACAGATTGATGAATTTGTCTTGACCAAAGCAACTTGTATCTTCTTTCCACTGCGCCACACCTGTCTTTCAAAGCATGTGTATGTATACTGAAACGCTTTATATACTACATTCTGGAAAGTCTTTCTCCTGTGTCTTAATCTTGCCATGTCAGGGAGGTGACCCTGGGGTCTTGGAGGCTCTCCATGTGGAACATAAGCTCTGGGAGCTACTATCAGTCTGGAAACTTATGGGGTTGGAGATAGCCTGTTCATCTGTTGTCTGAGGACAAATCCAGAGAGGCTCATTGAAGGTTAACCATATGGCTTGGGACTTAATTTTTTTCCCACAGTTCCTTTTGAGTATCATTTACTCGGGCCCAAAGGGGATTGTAACTATACTAGTGGAAAGAGAGAGAGGAATATTTCACTGTCTTCCAATAAAAGAATGTAATCTCCCTGAAGTGTTTAAGCAGATATGTTTAGATTGAATTATAATCTCATATTTAAACCAGTTTGGACCAGAAATATTTCCAACTTTCCAGCTCCAAACTATAACCTGGTCAGATCTAGTGGGACCTTAGAACATAGAATGTTAAGAGATAAAAGGGACCTTGGAACATAAAATGTCAGAACTGGAGGGACCTTAGTACATAGAAGAATAAGAGTTAAAAAGAGACTTTAGAGCATGGAATGTCAGAATTGGAAGAACCACTAGATAATGTAATATTAGAGATGAAAAGGACTTTAGAGATCTGAGTCCAATTCCTTAATTTTACAGAGGCAGAAACTCAGCTGAAGAAAGAGAACAGTCCTTGCTCAAGGTTACATAGTGAGTTTGTGGCCAAGCCCAGACTAGACGCCAGGCCTCTTGTTTCCAAGTCCAAGACTCTGCCCTACTTTCTCAAGTAGTTGAGGACTTTAAGAATTTTAATAAGCATCTTGTGTATCCAGAGCAGTTTCAAGTGTGAGAATTTTTTGAGGACCATGGGAAACATTCAGAGTCCTGGTCTCTAGTATCTAAGAGAATAGTGAAATCCATGGCTGGGCCTAGGATGGCATGGTTACCTCATCTCCCACAGTTTCTAAAAAATAGCATCTGTAGGGGCGCTAGGTGGCGCAGTGAGTAAAGCGCCGGCCCTGGAGTCAGGAGGACCCTAGTTTGGTACTGGCCTAAGACATTTAACACCCACACAAAAATAAACTAGCCGTGTAACCTTGGGCAAGTTACCTAACCCCAATTTCCCTCCAAAAGGCAAAAAAAAAATGGTATCTGTAGACTTTGGGGGTTAATAATAACACAGGCTGTTTCTTGATTTTATTTCCTGGATTTTGATTCCTTCCAGATGAGGAAGGAGATGGTCTGTGGGTGGGTCTCTACCATATTGGTAGTTATATGACCTTGATTCCTTAGTGATAATCATTGCTCCCATTTATGTAACGAAGCGCTCTCTTCACAATAGACAGGTAGCACAAAGGTGTTCACCCTTATTTGCTGGAGGAGAACATTGAGGCTCAGAAAGGGAAGATGTTCTACAGAGGGTCCCACAGCTGGTAAGTCTCAAGGCTAGAGGATTTGAACTCAGATATTCATCTTCCAAAGCCATTCCTCTTTCTCCTCCACCATCATAGGTGGATAGAGCAGTGGTCTTGGAGTCAGGAAGATCTGAATTCAAATCCTGGCTCACATATTAGCTGTGTGACCCTTAACAAGTCACTGAACCTGTCTCAGCCTCAGTTCCCTGCCTTGGAAAGTGAGAATAATACTAGCACCTCCCTTACAGGGTCATTGTGAGAATCCAATGTTATATGTGTAAGGCTTTGCAAACCTTGAAGAACTGTATGAATGTTAGCTCCTGTTCTTGTTATGCTGTGCTAGAAAAGATGACTGAGGCTTCCTGGATGTGACCAGCCATTAAAACCTTAATGGTGCAATGTGACCGTTGACCTATAAGGGATAAGGATGTAACCTACTGCATACCTTTACCTTCCCTCCTAAGATCCTTTTTCAGTTGGGACAATCTGGGGAGGGTGGGAAGAGGGGAAAAGGAAGACTTTTTCAAGTCTACCTTCTATCCAGGAAAATATTCATCAACAGAGTTGAGTAAAGAGTGGAAAACACCGGGCCATATCCTTGTTGTTGTTGTCATTTCAGTTATTTCTGACTCTTTGTGACCCTATTTGGGATTTTCTTGGGCAAAGACACTGGAGTGGTTTGCCATTTCCTTCTCCAACTCATTTTACAGATGAGTAGCTGAGGCAAACAGAGACTTGTCCAGGGTCATATGGCTAATAAGTGTCTGAAGCAGGATTTGAACTCAGGAAGATGTCTTCCTGACTCCAGCACTCCAAGCACTCTATGTACTATGGCACCACCTAGTGTAGTGGGCATATCCTTACAAAACCCTTGTCTGCAAGGCTCAGCTCAGGTGATTTCTGAAAAGTCTCTCCTCAAATTTATCTCTGATCATACTATATCTCCTTACCCATTTTGAGGAGGATATAAGCTCCTTGAGAGTAAGGGCTACTATGTTTTCACCTTTGTATCACTAGAATATAGCCTAGTGACTGGCATATAGTAAGCCCTTAATAAATGATTATTGAATTGAAATGAATAATTATAAAAGAGAGAAACCCCACCTGCAGTGGTTGTGACTCTCTTCTCCTTTTCTATAAATTTCTGCTTTTCATGGATTATTTCTTCATCCCATATTTCAGTTTTTTGAGAGCCCATAATTTTGTAGATGCGTCTTCCTTACAAAATATAAGGATATCTCATCTTAAAGAGGCCAGATCCCAGTTACTATCTGCTCTATAATTTAGTAGATAGTTGTCAAATATTACTATGGGGAAACTTAAATCACTCCATGGCCTCACTATGACGCTTTTTAGATTTAGGTAGGCTAGTTAGTCCTCTAATAACACGTATGTATAGCAGTTCATCACCAGACTCATACTTAAAGCCTTTATAGTTTGGTAGAATGTGCCAGGGTTTATATTCTGCTGGCAGAGCCTGTGAGGATGCAGGGTCACCTGCGAGCCAATGTGAAGCTTCACAGGAGGACTCCTGTGGAACCTGTATGTCCAGGAAAAGGGCAGGTTACAGTTTGTAGCTGTTATGAAATTCTGTGATGTGAGCCAATCTCTGGAAGTCCAATGAATGACTGTAGAAACTTTGAGATCCTAGGAAATGGGAAGTATTACCTGTTAGGTGAAAGTGTGGTATGATGTCTGATGGGGCAGGGGACATTCCCCCTCCCCTGCTACTGTTGTCTTTAATTTTAGCCTCTGATTTCAGACTCAGAGGTAGGAAATGATCTTTATAAAGGCATCATGAACTCAGAGCTAGAGGGTAGAAGTTTCAATCAGATCAAGGACTTCTGAGTCATTCTTTAATAGAGAAAAGAGAGAAGTAGACTGCTATACAATGGGTCAATGACAGAGGTAGAAAAGAATGATTTTAAGCGTTCCCAGATTTCATCAGGGGTCAGCATCTTCATCCATACAAAATATGGGATAGGCCTAATCACTAGTTAATTTTCCCCTGGCCAAAAAGCCAAGAGGCTGGTGAAGCACTTTTTTTTAAAAATTCTTCCTAGCTTTCCACCCCCTTCCAAAATAAATATTTAAATTCTATATTCCCTTTATGTTGCTTATTTGATACTGTCAATGATACTTGAAAGTTGATTTTCCCTAGGTAAAGATAAGATGACTCTTAATCACTTCTGAGTCATGTCTTTTTCATTGCATGCCAAAAGGGCAATAAGGAAATGTCAGTGGCTAGACTGAATACACAGAATTCAAACAGGCTGGAGATCCTCATCTCTGGCCAGTTGTTAGGATTTATCAAACCTGGGGTTTGTTGAGATATTTATAACTTGTATTCTTATATTTATATTTATAACTTGTATTCTTAAACTCCTCCTAAAAGCAGAGAAATTCCTATGGTACTGAGGACCATTGCCTCTGAACTAAAACAAAATGAAGAATTGTGAACCCTCTAACTGTTTATGTTGCCATCCTGCTTCAAATGCAGGAGACCCAGGCAAAACCTTTAGCCTTTCATGTAAGGAAGTCAGTGATGAGTTGAGGGTGGTGACCAAAAGGAAGGTTACACTCAAATCTGGCGCCTTTGTTGGAGATAAGCATGGTCTGGAAGGATCAGCTCTGTGTCTTTTTTTGGAGGTAATAAACCCCTCCTTGGTCAAATTCTGATTTCCATAATGATACCTGATGATTAAATAAAAATCTAGGTAAAATGATCTGCCTATCTAGTTACTCTGAGGTTATTCTGGTCACTCTTTGTGACCATCACATCCTCTTCCAGATATTTACTACCCATTTCTTTAATAGAATTTTTGCCAGAAATTGAAATAAACTCACTGGTCTATTATTTGCAGATTCTAGTTTCTCTCTCTCTCTCTCTCTCTCTCTCTCTCTCTCTCCCCTCCCTCCTGTTTTTGAAAGTTGGAACAGCATTACCTTTTCGCATTCTTGAAGTACCTCTCCTGTTTGCTATGGTCTTTCAAAAATGATGGACAACTCCACAATCACATCCAATGATTCATTCAGTTTCTTAAGATACAGTTCTTCAGGGTTTGGGATTTGAATTCATCCAGGGGTCCTGGACATAAACTCCTTATTAGCCATTTTTGTTGTCTCTGTTTTAATCTGAAGATTATTTTCACTGGTGGAAAAAACAGTAGCTAAATAACAGTTGATAAATTTTATCCTTTCTATATCCTCAATTATTGCCACCTCATGCTCTCCAGCAGCAATTCCAGCTGTTCTTTGGGCTGCTTTCCTCACTTCCCCCAATATAAAACTTTAGGAACCACTCTTTTCATTATTCTGAGATTTTATACCCCTGACACTTCTCATAGAACTGTGTCATACCTTTGTATCCTTCCTTTGTCACCTGCCCCTGCTTTTATCTGCTGTACATATTTTTTTTAAGTCCAAATTGATTGGTGAGCTCCCTGTGCATCCACATTTGTCTTTAGACAACTATCCCTCATCCTCACCACTGGAACTGTTTCTCCTTGTGTCTTCAGACTTTTATCAAAGGCTACCTTCTCATATAGAATTTTAAACCCTGGAAGAGTACTGATTCTTTCTCTGAACTCTGAATTCTGTCCTAAAATCTGGGGTACATGCTAGACTATGACCAACTTGGTCATTTCTCTCTAAAGTTCCCTTTGATTTCATCTTGGTAACCAGTTCTTCCTTGTTCATGAAAATCATATCCAGAACAGCAATTCCTCTGATTGGTTCCTTCACTTTAAGTAGGGTGAAATCATCATTAAGTTATGCCAAGAAATTGTTAGCAGCTCTATTTTGGGTAGAAAGAGAGAGAAATCTCTAGTAGTTATATGAATAATTGAAATCCCACATCAATAGCGTATCGTGCTACTATGCCATGGTCCTGATCTATTTCCTCAACTCTTTATCTATTTTATTTTTCTCTGTCCAGGTGATCTGTTGGATGTTCTGGTGACAATATCACTTTAGTCTTGGTATTCTGATGACAATATCACTTTGGTCCTTGGTTTCATTGATCCTCACTTTAACATTTTTCACCATACTTCCACATTTCAGTGATTGGATTTCCTCATATTTTCTTAATATACAACACATATATCCACCCCCTTTACCTATCCTTTTCCTTTTTAAAGAGGTGTATTTTCATAATGAGGGGCTGGTGCATGCTTAGAATGCCTCAGATGGCGTGTTCACATGGAGGGGAGTAGGGAGATGCCACTAGCTAGAAGAACCATGAAGATATGTAAGGAATATGCCTTGGAGAGGCAGAGTTTGGAGCATGAGTAGATATTCTGTAACTGGTTCTGGGTGGCTAACTGTATGTGGGAAAGGAGTCCTTCTGATTAATTGGGTGGCATTCAAATAGGGCTATTAGCTTCAGCTACTCTTTCTTTGCCTTGGTACTATTGGGGGAGCTCAGTGAGCAGTGAAGAGAATGGATGGAACTTATGACCTGCTAAATCCAAAGGACCCAGATCATTCCATTCCAGAACAAGGTCCTCAAAATTCCATCATTCCAAAATTCAGATTTTTCAATTAATATTGCATAGGTGCCCCCCAGTTAGGGAAGGAGTAGTGCCACCCTCAGTATCCCAGATTTCCAGAGTCTAGGTTGGTAGCCAACCAAGTTTGATGCCCTGCTTAATAACTCAATTAGGGGCTCATAGGTTGGAACTAGGAATTAGGGATCTTAGATTCAGATCTTTCTTCAGTCTGATTCACTCTGTGACTTGAACACATCCCTTATCCTCTTGGGCCCCAGATTCTTATGAGGGTAAGAAGAGGGTAGGGAGTTGTATTAGATGATCTCTAGCTTCTCTTTCAGATTGAATATTCAGTGATAGGGGAAAGCCAGGGGCCTAGATCTAGGCTGTGGACCGTGGATGCTAGTGTTGGGATTAGGAGGCAAGAACAAGGAAATGGGGGAGGCCTTATGAGTTGTACATAAGTATCTCCCCAGAATTAACTCAATTCCTGGTCATAAAGTCAGCCCATCTTAACCTTAGCCCCACACTGAGACCATAGACCATCTTAGTCCTCATCACAGGCTAAGTCCAAATCCTGGAATCTCTGAATTCTCTGGGTTCAAAGGGGACACAAAGGACATTTTAATTACTTTTATTATTTTTCCTCTCACAACAGCCCTGTGAGGTAGGTAGGTACATCTCTGATTCAGGTAATGTGGCACCCTTCACCCTAACCCCAGCTCCTCAGCTTCTATCTGTCCTATTTCCATTTAGGGAAAACTTAAGGCCTGAGATACTTCTCACCCCCAACTCCACCAAATATTGCTCATAGGATGGGTTCGAGGAAATCATGTACCTTTCATCTCCATCCCCCACCCTATCTCCAAGCCACATCGTCATGTGATCATGGGGTGACCCATTTAAAGGGAGACATGATTAAAAGCTGCTCTTTTTAGTAAGACCTCCTTTAATCAGGTCATCCACCCTGGCTGGCTTTGAGGGGGTTCTCTTGAGCCTCCCAAGCAAGGATTAAAAAAGGAAAGGGCACTCAATGCTGAGTAGGGTAGAGATAGAAAAGAAGAAGGAAGTGATTATTTAATTAAAACATTAAAATTTCACAGTTCCTCCATGACCTCTTCCCTTGCCCTCCCAAGTGTGACTGTACCACCCCCAAACAGAAAACTTTTTCCTATCCTCAAGGGGCAGAAAAACAGCACAAAAAGATCAGCACCACAGGTAAGAAAGGGAAGAGGAAAAGTAAAAGAGAAACAGTAATACTGGGAGTTTTCCAGCTCATACCCAAGGAGCCAGACTACTGGACTGAGTGGCCCTTTCGGATTCCCTGCAGGAGCTGGGGGAAGGAGCAAGACCTTGTCCTGTGGGCCTTTTTTCCTGGGAGAAAATCTGTCTTTTGATGGTAGAGGTTCTATCCTGAGTAAAGGGATCTTGAGAAAAGAAGACTTTAGGGATAGTAGAGGGGGTAAGGACAAGAAAGATCTCCTCACCAGGCAGCTCGGAGGAGCACCCATAGGAGGCTGGTGGAGACACCCACCCACAGAACCCCTTGGCTGATGGCTAGACTAGCAGAAGCATCTGTCTCCGCTTTCCCATTGCATCTATTTGTCTGGCAGCAGGCAACAGAAATGGCATGTCCATCAGTTGAAATGGTGCTGTTCGGGCACGTTGGGGCACAGGACTTCATCACCAGGATATGGTTTGGATTGATTGAGTTGACTGGAATTGGGAGAGAAGAAAAAAAAGATGGGTGAGGTATGATAGAGTACTCTAGATTCTGCTATATGAGAGAAATTGGTATTTACCATTATCCCAATACATTCCACCAAGACTCTCTCTTTGTAAAAACCTATCCATGCCCCTACACATCCTTCCTAAATTAAATTTATTGACTGCAGAGGTTCCCCTGATTAGCTGCATCTGATTGGATGCTCCTTATTCTACACCCCCAAATCATCACAACATCAGAGAATCTCAGGGTTGGAGGGGTCTTCCATGGTAGTCAAACTCAACTCAGGATTCTCTGTCACAAGTGGTTATCCAATTACCAATTAGAGACTTCCTACGGTGAGGAACTCATGGTTTCCTTAGGTAGCTCATGTAATTGTGGGACAGCTCCAGGGGTGGGCATGCTGGTAAATGTTTAACACCTGATGCTCTGAGGGTTGGGGGTGGGGAAGTGTTCACAGGACATACTTTTAAGTTTAATTTGCATTATTAGAATTTTTGTCATCACTTTCTTAAGTCTAGACAATTAATTAAACAATAAAGCAAGCCTAGATTTGTAGCACTTCTCAGTTTCCACTATGTAAATGCTGACACTGAAAATAGAAGATTTGGCTAGTTTGAGCTGCCCCCAGCACAACCCTGGACAGCTCCATTAGTTAGGAAGTGTTTTCTTACATTAAACATTACAATAACCTTTTGTAATAGAAGCTGATACTTGTTACGAGGATCTCTGAATGTCCAGATTTCTGGGTAGGACTACAAGCATATGGAATCAAATGAGAAAGCTACTGGTCAAGCTTGGAATTCCACTAAGTATAAGGAGATATCCATTGTTGGAATAGGAACCAAGCTAGAGACAATTCAGTCCTGTAAAATCCAATAAGCATTATTAAATGCCTACTATGTGCTAGGTATTCTGCTGGGTGATGGGCACATGAAGACAAGGAAATGTTTGAGTTCAAGGACTTTATATTCTATTGTGTAGTAACTTTAATTTGTCCATACATGTTTGCAAGTCAGTGTAGGGAAGGGAGAAAGGCTACGTCAGTAGAATGCAGTGATGTGATGTAGATTTAGAAAGGAACATTGGCCCTGAAGGATCTGTGTTCAAACCTCATTTGCTACTTACTACCTCTGTGACCCCTAGACAAGTTATTTTGCCCTCCTGGGTCTGATTTTTCTCATCTGTCAATTGAGAAGTTTCAAATAGATGAATTCCAAGACCCAACCCCCCTTCCCCCCTCCCAATTCTTAATCCTATGACTAAGCCATTAGGGAGACCTGGGTTCAAATGCTTAAAGGACAGATGCTTTATGATGCTGGAGTGAATTTGTAACATAGTCTCTCTCAGCCTCAGTTTCATTATCTGTCAAATAGGGATAACAACATATCTACCTAACTTTCAGGATAAAATGAAATATTCGTAAAGTTCTTTACAAACTTTAAAGTGTTATATAAATGCGATATAATATTAATATAATAATGATAATTATTATATTAACACTACCTAACTCAGTATCAGTGTGAAGATTAAGTGAGATAATATATAGAAAGTGCTTTGCAGCTCTTAAAGTGCCTTATAAATTGCTGTTATTATTAGTAGTAGTTTGTTATGAGATCACTTTGAAATCTTTCAAGCCTAGGGAAATAGAAGTTATCATAGCCACTAAACTCCTGGTGAGCTGGAGAGCTTGTAGTTATCAGCAAAATCACTGACTGAGGGGAAAAAAAGAAGATGGCCACATTCACAAATAGACCAACCACCTTTTTTTTCTTTTTTGCTATGAGGTGAGGTCAGACGTTAGGGAGTTCGGTGCTAGAAGGCAGAGACCTCCAACCACTCTACAAGTCAAGCATATCCCTTTCTCATTAGCCAGAAGGCAAAATAGTAGGAAGATAATCTTTTGGGCTTTGGCCCTTTTAAAAGCTAGTGGACCTTTCTAAAAGCAAGTAGCCAATTTAGAATCTCTTTCACAGTGGAGGAATTCTTAACTTGAGGATTATGAGTTTAAATTTTTTTGATAACTGTTCATTTCAATATGATTGGAAAACCTATGTATTTTGTTTTGTTAATTTAAAAACATTATTTTGAGAAGGGATCTTAGGCTTCACTAGATTGCCCAAGGGGACCATGACACACAAAAATTAAGGGACCCTTAACTAGAGGCTGGAGGAGTTTAGCCTGCAAGGGCTTTTTTCAAGAAGCTGGTCAGAGGTCATAGGATCATGAACATTGTATTTCCAATTCTCAAGAGTCAGTGTCCATCCTCCAAAGTCATGCAAATGCAAGTACCCATCTGAACATCAGAAGGCATGGGCAAAGAGAACCAAAAGCCAGGGTGCCACTGAATACACTGGGCCAGCAAACCTGGTGAGGTTTATGGATCAGAATCCAAGTTCTGTGGGTTTCTAGTTCTATAGCTCTCTCTCTCTCTCTCTCTCTCTCTCTCTCTCTGTATATATGTATGTATATGTATATATAATATATGGTTCTATAGGGGAAAGATAATTTAATCTAGATCTGAAAGACTTTGGTTCAAGACTTTGTTCTGATATTATCCTATGAAACCTTAGGTAGGTCACTTTACTACTTTCAGCCTCAGTTTCCCCCTCTGTAAAATGAGGGAATAAGACTATATGGTCAATAATGTGAAGAGGCAGTGGGTTGTAGTGATAGAAGTTGGAGTCAGAAGACCTTGGCTGAGTCCTTGGTTTGACACTTACTATCTGTAAGACCCTGGGTAAGTCACTTGATTTTTCTCTGCTTGACTGGGTTTCTAATTAGCTGAGTGACCTTGGGAAAGTCCCTTCCCCACCCATAAACTTTAGTATCCTTCTCTGTTGAATGAGGGGGTTGGACCAGATGGCCCTTAAGATTTCTTACAGTACTGACATTTTACATTTCTGTGATTGTATTCTATGAATCATCCTTCAGAGAAGTTTCTTTTGGGGTTTCTCTTTCTGCTTTCCTCCCTCTTTCCTTCCCCTAGAATCAAAGATAATTCTTCTGAGATATAAGTGAGGAGAAAGGACCAGAGAGAGAGAAATTCCCAAAGTTTCAATCTCCAGATCCCATACTGGATCCATATTGAATACAGTTTATTCCAGAGGGAAGTCGCCCATGCCCTTCCCAATCAACTCTGGGTCATGGGGTCTGAGGATCCAGGGGCTCAGACCATGATAATTCCCTCCCCTCAGAGCAGAAGGAACCTCAGGGCCAGGTCCTCCTCAATTCACCTCTCCATAGGGGAAGGAAAAAGTTCTGCCCAGGTGACCAAGGGTCTCTGGGTCCAAGGCTAAGGATTTAAATGACCTAGTTTGTCAGTCTATGAAATATATGTGGGGTCGAGTGGAAAACAGACCAGATATGAGTACAAGCTCATATTGTAGAAAATGGAAACTCTAAGGGAGAGAACAATCCCTTCATTTGGAAGTCCAAAGGAAGAAAGCAGATGTTCCAAGCAATAGGAGGAAAGAAGCTTGGGGAGAGTTTAAGTGGCTTCATGGGAAAACATTGCATCTGAGTCAGAAAACCTGGCTTTGAATCATGGCTTTTTCACTTACTATTTGAGTCACCTTGGTTAAGTCACTTTCCTTCCTTTGGTCTCAGTTTTCCCATTAATAAGATCAGTTGATTGGGCAAGATGAGCTCTAAGGTAAGGTCCCTTCTAGCTCTAAAGGCATCTAGGTGGCACAGGGAATAGAATATTGGATTTGGAGTAAGGAAGACCTGAATTGTCTCCAACATTACTAGCTATGTGTGACTGTAGGAACATCACTAAAACTTTAGCTTCCTCAATTTATAAAAATCAGGATAAGATTAGCACCTACTTCACAGGTTTGTTGTGAGGATTAAAAGATGACATATATAAAGTGTTTTGTAAACCTTAAAATGCTAGCTAGGAGCAGCTAGGTGACACAGTGGGTAGAGCCTTGGACCTGGAGTCAGGAATACCTAAGTTCAAATCTGACCTCCAGCATTTACTAGCTGTGCGGTCCTGGACAAGTCACTTAACCCTGTTTGCCTCAGTTTCCTCATCTGTAAAATGAGCTGGAGAAGGAAATGTCAGACCACTCCCACTCCCATCATCCCCCAAATGGGATGATGAAAAGTCGGGCACAGTTGAAACGGCAACTACAACAACAAAACGCTAGCTATTATTGTTAGTAAGTGGGGAAGGGGAGGAAGAATAAAGGAGAAAGTGCTATCATTGTCTACGGAGGACTGGAAGGGCTCTCATCTGGAGATGATAGTAAGTGTCAAACCAAGGACTCATCACTTTTCTCTGTGGCCCAAGAGGGTAGGACTAGAAGAATTGGGAAAGAGACACAGGAAGCCTGTGAATTGTCATGAGAATTTAGCTAATTATAAGGAAGAACATTTTAAGAATCAGAGCTGCCAATCCCATGAGGAAATAAATGGACTTGGAGGAGGGAGGAGCTGTCTGGCTCTGGGAGTGTTCTAAGAAGAGTTAGCCTGGCTACAAGATTTAGAACTAGAAGGAGCCTTGGGGATTACCTAGGTCAAGAGCTCGTACCCTTTTGGCATGGTGGACTTCTTTGGCAGTCTAGTAAAGCCTATGGACTGTTTCTCTAAATGTTTTTAAATGAATAAAATAAAGTGCATAGTATTATAAAGGAAACTCATTCTATTGAAATAAAGTCCTTTTCCCATCCAAGTTCACAGACCCAATAGATTTCTATTGTCTGTGCATCCCAGGTTAAGAATTCCTGCTCTGGTTTATCCCTATCATTTTGCAGATGGGAGCCCTCCTAGGTCCAAGATTCTATGATCCTATGAAAGGAAGAGATATGGGGAGGAGGTGAAGATGGGGCTTTCAGAAGGATGATCCCACCAAACATGTCCTCAGAAATCCAGCCCTTGTTCTAATGGGTAGAACCAGTCCTAGTATTTAGGGAGCCCCCTCCCAACTATTTCCTCGCCGTCCTTCAAGGCTCAGCTGAATGCTTACTTCTTTTATCAAGCCTCCTCTGATGTTTCCAACCAGATGGAGCCTTTCTCTCTGAGACCTTACAACCCTGGCTCAGCTCTGCTCTTGTAGACCCTACATCATTCTCTCTCTGTACGAGATTTAGCAGTCAGTGTGTCTTCTCTGCTCTAGGCTGTGAGTGCCCCGGGGCACGTGCAGCCCAGCCATCTCAAAGTATGCCCATGCTCCACCCTAGACTCCTACTGACAGCAGGTCTTTAAGAAATGTTTGTTCATTGAATAAATAAATGAGAAAAAAAGAAACCTAAGTACTTTTGCCTCCCTTTCTACCCCTCCCCGCAACCAAAGTGATCTTTGCTTCTTCTGGAGCCCTGTGTCTTGTTCTCTCCTTTAACCTTATCTTATATTGTATTATTGTAAATGGGAAAATTAGCCTCATATTAGAATGAGGGATTTGCTCCCCAGTAAGCCTTCGGGATAAGTTCCTTAAGGAAAAGCTCAGTTTCCTCATCTGAAAAATGAGGTTATGTTAGGTGTACTTCAAGCTCTAGATTCATAATGTTGTATAGAATAGTGTAGGATTGCTGCCATTCTTAGTGTTCCATACCCCCACTTGCCTCTGGGTCTAGTGGTACGGGTCAGGGCCCTGCTCACACTTTATACCAGGGCTTAGCACAGAGCTCTACCCACAGTATGTATTTGGATGTTTGCTGAGTCGGACTGAAGCCAAGGGGGCCCTTGAGAAAGGATAATTCATAAATAATGTTACTGGTGTCTAAGGAGGTACTGGGCGCTGGACCCTCTCCCAAGGATGAAAGCTAATATCTAATGTAGTAATAGACTCATAGGGTTTAGAAGAGCAGACTAAGGGATTTTGAGCCAAAAGCCCTTATTTTTCAGAAGCGTAACTGAAATAGAAAAGTGAAGTGAGAATTTAGAATCAATTTGTTGGGAGTGGGGAGGTAGGTAGTTCAGTGACAGCGCTGCTAACCTATAAGACATATGAGAGAGGTGAAGACACAAATCCCAGCTACACCTTCCATTTCAAACCCTCCCTCACAATAAGAGGAGAGATGTGTGTTAGTACAAGGAGTGGTAGTTCCATTTTACAGATGTGGACATGGAGGCACAGAGAGAAAAGGCACTTATCCAAGTGGGGCTCAGGGTGGAGGGAGGGATTCCAGATAGTTTGGGCTGGGTGGGAAAGGGGGAAAACAAGAGATATGAACTAGTACAAGCTCCAAGAAGGAAGGGATGGCATCTTAGCTGAACTTTGTAGATCTGAGCTTCCTTAGCTCCGAGCTTCCTTAGCTCCAAGCATAGGAAAATGTTTGTTGAATGAATGAATGAATGAAAACACCTCTTAAAACCCTTTACTCCCTCTAGAGCATAAATTTCTAAAGATTAGCTTGGACTACAGACAGAGTTATTCAGAAAATAAAAACAAAATGAGGTAGAGATAATTTTCTTGTAATTAGAATAATTGATCACAGGTCACAAGCTTGGGTCCTTAAAGGCTACGCTTCCCGAGAGAAGTGACTATCTTTTAAAGTCATACATGGAGCCAGTAAACAGAGCCAGGGAGGATTCACACCTAGGGCTCTTTCCTTTACATTGTTTTACCTCTCATGTAATTCTCGATCCCTTTTCCAGCCCTACCATCCTATGATTCTTGGAAGTCGTGGGACCCCCAGGGTAGCTCCCTCACCCATCTCTAGATTGTAGCTGGCAGAACAACATCTGAGTTTTTCTACCACATCAAGCCCTTGCTCCCCAGGAATTCAGGTTAATAACTGCTGTCTAGGTGCAGTTATTATAGGCCTGGCACCTGTTATTTGGATTTTGAAGCCCCTTTTGGCCTGTCATTAAGCAGGCATGGTTTGTGTGTGTGTGTGTGTGTGTGTGTGTGTGTGTGTGTGTGTGTATTATCTGGCCATCATCTCTGAGTTCATGTGGTGCCTACCACACTGGTCCTGAGGCAGGCGTTATCCCCAGCTCCCATGAGTGATAGGAGACAGGGAGATGGTAAGTCACCCACCTCAGGGGACCCAGCACCTGGAAGCCTGAGCTGCTAAGATAGTTTGGGTCACCAATCTTCATTGATGCCCACTTCCTGACCTTGTTGACTCAGAACCTGGGAGTGGAACTAGCTTTCAGGACTTAACAACAGATGAAGCCAAAGATTTATAAAATAGGCCAAGATTAGGGAATAGAAAATTTAGAAGTGGAGGCCCTTCTCCATGCAAAACAACAAACATTTATTAATAAACACTCAAGTCCTGGTCTCTCTACTTTTTTTCCCAGGGATAAAAAAATAAAGAGCACAGTTCCTGCCCTCAAGGGGCTTATGATCTTCGGGCAGGGAGAGAAGACACAGAAACAAACAAGTAGTGAGGGAAATGATGAGTACAAAGGAGGGATCCATGAAAAGTGCTAAGAGATGCTCTAGGAGGGAGAGATCATTTCTACCTAGGAGAAGGTAGGAGAAGGGAAAGGGAAGGCTTCCTTGAGAAGGTAGCACCTGAGCTGATTTCAACAGACGGACTGGGTCTTGCCCTCTTCTCCCCTGGATCATCAGGCGTCATGTTCCAAGAGTATTAGAGTTCTATGAAATCTAGTACATTTATATGATTTAGAATGTCAGGGCTGAAACAGACCTTAGAGATCAACCAGTTCAACCCGTTCGTTTTACACAAGGGGAAAGTGAAGCCAGAGGAGGCAAAAGAATCCCATTCTCCTGACTTTCAGGGCTTTTTCCACTACACCAAGCTATTTTATTCACTCCAGGATGTACATGAGTGTTAGTGGCTTAATGTGAAACCTCTCTGGGAGCCTGGCATTTCAGCTGGGGACTAAGTCTCAAGCCAAAGGAATGAGCCTCTAATAGTGAAATTGCATGCCCTATGATGGTAAAAGGAGGGAGAAAATGTGGATTAGGGTGTGAGGGTGAATACATATAGAGTGTTTTAGCCTCTGCTCCATTTAAATAGCATCTCTTCCAGATGAGGCTCAATGATAAAATTCCACAGGAATCTAACTGCTTATGATTTCCCCTGGATACACTTAGGATGACATCCTTTGCCTTAAGCAAATTTCTTGTTGTTCAGTTGTTTCAGTCACATCAGAGTCTTTGTGACTACATTTGGGGTTTTCTTGGCATGAAGTGGTTTGCCATTTCTTTCTCCAACTCATTTTACAGATGAGGAAACTAAGGCAAGTAGGGTTAAGTGATTTGCCCAGGGACACACAGCTAGTAAGTGTCTGAGGCTGAATTTGAACTCAGATCTTTCTGACTCTAGGCCTAGTGCCATTCCTCCTGTGCCACCTATCTAGGGCAGCTGCCCCCTCAAGTGAATAGACCTTGTGAAATCTACTTCCTCCTTTTAATTATTTACCTCCCTGCCCTCCTTTCCCATAAAGCTTGCTTGTACATATTTGTTTGCCTATGTCTTCCCATTAGACTGTGAGCTCATTAAGAGCAAGGGCTGCCTTTTGCCTCATTTTTGTATCCTCAGTGCTTAGAACAATGCTTGGCACACAGTAGGCATTTAATAAATGTTTATTGACTGACTGACTGACCTTGCTATAGTTGTGGAGGAAGCTCTTCAAGAACCCTCAAGCATTATAAGGTGGGAGCTAACATCATTAAAAAGGTCATTCATGCCCAATTTTAATCGACAGACTTTGTTTAATCTCTGCCCTCTCCTCTTGCCTCAATATAGGACATCGCCTCTTTCAAGGGCATACAGAGGAGCAAGAATTTGGCCAGAGACGGTCAGTCTGGGGTCACCGAGTCCTATGAGAAAACTCCTCCTCCTCCAAGGAGTCTCCCGTGATGAGCCCCCTTATTTGCACCTGGCTGGCTTCCCTACTCTGTGTTTTCCAGCAGACAGTATTTAATTTTTACTAGGTTAGTTGGTGATGCAATCAAGGATGAAAACAATAACAACTAACATTTACATGATGCTTTGAAGTTGGCCAAGAGTTTTCCACATAACTTATCTCATTTGAGTCCCAATAATTTCTCCACAGGTATTATTATCCAGCTTTTACAGATGAAGAAACTGAGGCTCAGGGGAGTGATTTGGCTATGATCAATCACATAGCCAGGATGTGAGACCAAGTCTTCCTTATTCTAAGTGCTACATTCTTTTAGCATCTTTCCGAATACCAAAATACATTGTATGACTTTGAAGATGCAGAGGGCAGTGTGGAAGAATGGGAAGGTTTCAGATCTGGGGTCAGGAGGACACAGGTTGTTTCCTAACTCTGACATTCCCTTGCTCTCAGGCCATGGGCATCTCTCCCAGCCTCAGTTACCACGTAAGTAAAATAGGAATATTAATAATTGCCCTGGATCCTTCCTAAGTTCAGATAAGGTAATAGGGCTGTAAAGGACTTGGGAAAGCTTGAAGGGCTTTGCAAATGTTGGCAATTACTCTAGAGTCCCAAGACAATTGGAAGCAGATTCGGATGCTTTTGCCCTGTCTGTCCTTCCAGGCTGTAACCTATCAGTGAGGACTGCTCTCTGCTCAGACCAGAGAATCACCAAGGACAGCCCTCTATAGAATCACAGCATCTCTTTTTTCTTTTCTCGATTTCTGGTGTTCCTACTACAGGGCTCTGCCCCCAAGCAGCCCCTCATTCATCATATAGTAACTCTCCCTGGCCAGGCATGGACTTCTGCCTTGGGTCTAGAGTACAGCCAGGAAGACTAGCTAGGACTTTTTGTCCTTTCTTGGGGTTTACCCATTATGAGGCTGTAATGGTTGGACAGTTTGGAAATCTGTCTACTTGATCTGTTTCTGTCTTGATATTTCTGCCTGTATACTCTGAAGTTCGGGGTGCTGACCTTTTTCCCCTGAACGAGGTAAATGATATATGTTTGACTGATTAAAGTAAGCTTGTTAACCCATTTTGAGTTGCTTTCCTTTATAAAAGCAGATCTAAGAACTTGTGTTGGCAGCCACCCTGGGGATGCTGGGGTGCTTGCTGCTACAGAGGCCATAGCAAGTTATACCCTGATGGGTGCAATGGATAGAATGCAAGGCCTAGAATTGGGAAGTCCTGAGTTCAAATCAAACCTTAGACACTTTACTAGCTGTGTGACCTTGGGGAAGTCACCGAACCTTTCTCTTTCTGTCTGCCCCAATTTCCTCATCTGTGAAGTCTACGTCCTGGGGTTGTTGTGAGGATAAAATGAGATAATATTGTAAAAGCTCTTTGTAAACTTGAAAGCATTCTAGAAATGCTGCTGTGATTATGAGCTGGTTTGGAGCCTGCCCAGGCCAGACGAATGAGGAGAGAAATTTCTGAGCTTTCTTGGGTGGGTGACTGGGTGAGCTGAGCTCTGTGGGGCAGCCTTTTGCCCCATTAGAGGTTTTAGCCACGTCTGACTCCCTAGCCCATGCTCCCACCTGGGGGAAGGGAAGTTAGAGGGGATGGGGACCAGGGACAGGGCGGGCTGTGGGAATACTCACTTGCCCGGGTAACTAGACAGTACTTGTCTGTTGGGGAGCATTCGACGGGAGCCCGGCAGCTCTCAGGCCCGCAGCACACGTGGCATTCTAGGGAGTGAGCTGGGGGAGGAAAGGAATGATAAGGAAGGTCAAAGAGAGGATGGCTTTCTGGGACTGGAGGGTTCAGGGTTTCCTTGTAGGATTATGAATCAAGCCTCTGGTATATGGGAGCCTTTCACTGTGGGAGGGAGCAGAGGGGACCCCACTCAGGGTTAACTCTACTGTCTGACCTTCAGGGATGGGCCTAGCTGGTCTGTCTCTCTGCATGAGAAGTAAGAAGAGAAACAGAAAAAGATGGAGTGATAAAAGTTCAAGATAACGTAGGTATAGAATCCTAGAGTCATAGAAACACAGAGTCTTATCATCACAATATACATACAATACACATAGATACACATACATATGTACACAATACACACACGTGCATACACATACACTTACATAATGTACATATCACACACATATATACATGTACACATATGTGCCTGTAGATATATACATGCATGAACATATACATGTTCACACACATATATTGACATACACATACGTTCACATATACACATCATTGAAATCTCCTCCTGGTGACTTTTCCTCTGGCTCCTAGCTCTGCTACCCTCTGAGGGTCTCACAGAGAAAGGCTGCTGTTCCCTTATGACATCTCAAACATCTGCAGATCTGAATCCTGTCCCCCTCCCTCTATTCATCTCTGCTTTCCTTACACAAAGTCCCAGAATATCTGCTCTAGAAGGGACCTTAGAGACCGTCTCCAGTCTAACAGCTTCATTTTACAGATGAGGAAACTGAGGCAAAGAGTTACCTGAAGCCACACAATTAGTCTGAGGCACAGCCAGAGCTTAAGCACATTTTTCTGACTTAAGAACTAATGGCCTTTTCATTATACCACACTGCAAACTGAGACCCAGAAAAGAGAAAAAGGGCATAGAGCTAGAAATAATAATACCATTAATTCACATTTCCCCAGCACTTTGAAGATTGCAAAGTGTTTTTCTTACAGCAACCCTGTGAAATCGGAAATGGAATCATCACTAGCCATATTTTTCAGATGAGGAAACTGGGGCTCACAGTGGCAGTGACTTGTCCAGCACCATAGGGCTAGCAAGGTGGCAGAACCAGGATTTGAATCCAGGCTTTCCACCTCCACATTTAGTCCTTTTTCCACACCATCACCCCTGCCTCAGAGGGAACACAAGGGAGATGGTAAGAATAGGGCATATCTCCTATCACATTGGGGATGGAGTGGGTAGGTAACATTCCAGAAATTCCTCAAAAGGTTCCACAAATCTAATTGCTATTCATTTATCCAAAAAATACTTACTGAGCATGGACCATGTTCCAGGCTCTGGGCTTGGCACAGAGGGGTGAGTAGAGATGAATAACAAACAGCCCCTATCTTCATGAAGCTTACATTCTCAAAAGGATTCCAGCATGGACACAGGTCACTACAGTACCAGGTAGGACTTGAAAGGGCCATAGGAGAGGGACAGAAATGGGGGTGCAGACATCCTTGGAAAGGGGATGGGGTAATTTCTGCATGAGTAAATCAAGGAAGATTTCATGAGGAGAAGTGGCATTTGACATGAGGAGCCATTGAGATGGGTGGAATAATATTTATCTTAGATCAATTTGTTTAAGGGATTGTAAAATGAACCCAAAATGGTGGCAGGGTGGGTATCAAAATCCCAAGCCACCTGAGACCTCTCAGCCTCCAGTCATCTCCCAGCACCCTGTCTCGTCTCTACTTCAGGCTCTCATCCAGGCTTTCCCCAGGAATGTGCTTCCCTAATCCAGAGTTAATGTTCACCCTCCCCAAAGCAATAACAACAACAAAAACAACTAACCTCCTATTACATTAGGGAAATGTATCTTAGCTGGCTGATAGGAGGTGAGTCTCCATCAAAGTGTGAATGACTGATAATCTCTGATAATGACTGATAACAGTGTGGCACCACTGAAGATGGAACCATTTAGATTAAGAATCATCAGATAGAACTTTCAGTCCCAGAGTTGCTGTGAGGATCAAATGTTTGCCTCAGTTTCCTCATCTGTAAAATGAGCTGGAGAAGGAAATGGCAAACCACTCCAGTACGTTTGCCAACAAAACTCATCTCTGCTTTCCTTGCATAAAGTCCCAGGCTACAAAAATGATTCACCCTGGGCAAGTGACCGTCCCACTCTGGTCCTCAGTTCCTAACTTATACAATGACGATGATAATAATACAGGCACTAGCTTCTACAGTGGCTATTGTGTGGTCAAATGAGATTTTATATGTCAAAGCACTTTGTCAACTATGTATCTGCAGAAATGCAATTCAACACTCATTTACTAAATACCTGCTGTATACAGTTCAATTCAATGGACATTTATTGGGAGCTCTAGCTAGGTGCCAAGTGCTACTTGAGGTAATAATAGCTCATATTTCTATAACACTCTAAGGTTTACAAAGTACTTTGCTGGTGATAACTATGTGAGACAACAAGTTTGAGTGTTATAAATTCCATTTTACAGGTGGGAAAATGAAAGCTCAGAGAAGGGGATTGACTTGTCCAGGTAATAAGATTCAGAGCCGAGAGATGAACTCAGGTCCCACAAACTAAGAGACATGATCACAACTTTTGCATGATACCTGTCCCAGGGGGACTTGCTTTTTTAAAAGAGTAGCTGACTAACCCAATGAAATGAGTCTCTAAAGGTGAAATTTCAGGGTGTTGTCTTTCATAGAACCCTTCAATTCTTGTTTAATGGATTAGTCATGTCCACCTCTTCATGAACCCATTTGGAGTTTTCTTGGCAAAGATATTAGGGTGGTTTTGCCATTTCCTTCTCCAACTCATTTTACAGATGAGGAAACCAAGGCGAACAGGGTTAAATGACTTGCCCAGGGTCACACAGCTAGTAAGTGTCTGTGGTCACATTTGAACTCAGATCCTCCTGACCACAGGCCCAGAACTCTATCCACTCTGCCATCTAGCTGTCCCAGAACCCTTCAGGTTATACCATAAAACAATCCTGGATAGAGATCACATAGTTGTTAAGAGCCTTGAATTGTACATAGGAGGCCTGGTTTCTATACCTGGCTCTGACATTTATTATCTGCATGTTCTTGGGCATCACATTCCCTGTCTGGGCTTATCCAGCTCAAAATCCTGTGATCCTATGATCTGAGTTCAAATTCTGTCTTTGTTACATACTAGCTTAAGCAAGACGCTTCCCCACGTTTGAGACTCAATTTTCCCATCTGTGAAATGCATATCAAAATACTTAAACACTTTACATCAAAAAACTATTATGAAGAAATGGTATAGAAATGTGAACTATTATTATCTTTTAAAAAGGACAAATATATATTATATATCTACATGCACTATATATGTGTGTATATATATATATATATAACTAGGAAGAAATGGGCTTAATTTCAGTAAATACCACATAAAGAGGGATGATTCCAAATTAATACAAACCCACTCTGTCTCTAAACCCCAGACACAGAAAGATTTTAAGTGCAGGTCTCAGAAATACAATGAGTTCCCCAAATAAACTATCCCCAATTCTATCGACTGTTTCTCTGTCCCCAAACTTCCCTGGGGTCTTATCCCATCCTTCTTCCCGCTATCCTCCCTACCACCACCATCACCACCACCAGAGGAAGCCTAGGCAGGCAAGGAGTCAGCCTTACCAAAATTCACACACAATGCAGCCAACAGAAACAGGGCAGGCAGACAGAGCTTCATGGTGGGGGGAGTCGTCAATGGGGCTGAAGACTGAAGGAGGGCGCCTTGTAAGCGCCTTTATATGGCCTCGTCCCAGCACGGCTTGAGGGCTTCCTGGGCCCTGCTAATAGAGCCAGCCAATTAGCCTGGGAAAAACAGCAGCCTGAGTCACTAGCTGGAGCCTGTCCACCCCTCACTTGGGGGCCCTCTCTTTTCCTTCTCTGTGAGATGGGCTCGCTCCCAGCTCTTTCTGGAGTCCTAAGGATCCTAGGACTTGGAGGTGGAAGGATCTTAGAGATCATCCTGTTGGAGTTTCCTCTTTTGACAAATGTGGAAACTGAGGCTCAGAAAGAGTTGCCCAAGGTACAAAAGGAAGCAAATGGCAGAGTTAGAATTCATACTCTCCTCGTTCCCCTTCCCCCATGTCCAGATCCTTAGGACTTTTAGCATCATGGCCCCAGAGTTAGACCTCAGAGGCCATCTGGTCCAGCCCCCTCATTGTACAGAAGGGGAAGCTGAGTTCCAAGGAAGTTAAATGTCTTGTCCAAAGTCCCACAGGCAGTAAGTTTACAGGCAGAATTTGAACGCAGGTCCTGTGTCTCTAAAGCCAGTGTTCTTTTCACTGAAAGCTTCTTTTAACCCTATGGCTAATGGTAACTTTCTGTCTCGTGCCCCTTCTCCTCCTTCCATCCCAGACTTAGATTGCCTTCCATTTACCTTGCATATATCTTGTATACATTAACTGTTTGCATGTTGTCTCCTGCCCACCCACCATTAGAACAGGAGCTCCTTGAGATCAGAGGCCTCTGTTTTTGCCTTTACTTGTACCCCTAGTACTTAACCCCGTGCCTGGCACATAGTAATCACTTAAATGCTTGTTAACTCTTGTTGTTTTGGGGGTTCTCATTATTGATTTTAAAATGAAAAAAAAAAGACATAAAATTGAATAGGTGAAATAGCAGGGACCTTGAAAATAGCTTAAAAATAGCACTGGAAAATCTTAAGTTGCTGTCCCTTCCCATTCCCAAGGCATGGACAGTGGGAACAAAATGGGCTTGGCATTGAGCTCTTAGGTAGATCAGAAGCATTCTTCGGTAGCACACAGTGAGCATAGAATGCCAGCAAAAAAAAGCTCAACTAGCAGCTTCCAATACCTTTCATTTTGCAAGGCTTCTTAAACTTTCTCCACTCTCGACCCCTTTTCACATATTGGCAGCGCTTGTTGGCGCTGCTTGGCATGAGGGCACATGTTACAAAGTGCGCACGTTGTGTGTTCAGCGGTGAATTTGCTCTATGCAAATCAGGCAAGTGCTGCCAGAAATGCCTCAGATTCATTCCACGTTTGCCTTTGAATTAATTTTTGGTCGTGTGTTCAGAAACCTCTTACTGTTGCCAAATTTTTCGCCACCCCATATGGAGTCGAGACCCACAGTTTAAGAAGCACTGATTAGAGAATGTCAACAGGGGAATAGTTTCCACTGAACGGTGCAACATATATTAAGCTTCCGCCATGCGCTTTACATAAGATCTCCTTCTAGCTTCACAACAATCCTGTGGGCTAAGTATTACAGATGTGATTAGCCCCATTTTTCTTTTTATTCCCTTTTTTTAAAAATTAAATTTTATGTTTATTTTTAGTTTACATCATTCACTTCCACAAGATTTTGAGTTACAACTTTTCTCCCTGTCTTTCCCCTACCCACCACCTCAAAACAGCGATCCCACTGTATACTCCCTCCCCCAATCTGCTCTCTCCTATATCCTCCCCATACCCCCTCTGACTTTCCAGTAGGGCAAGATGGATCTCTATACCCCAGTGCCTGTATATCTTATTTCCCAGTTGCATGTAAAATAATAATAATAATAATAATAATAATATATTTTAAACATTTTATTTTAAAACTTTGAATTCCAGATTCTTTTCCTTCCTCTCTTGTCACCCACCCTTACTGGGAAGATAAGCAATTCAATATAGGTTGTGCATGTGTAGTTATGCAGAACATTTCCATAGTGGATATATTGTGAAAAACTGACTATATTTCCCTCCATCCTATTCCACCCCCCACTTGTTCTATTTGATACTTTGACCCTGTCCCTTTTCAAAAGTGTGCTTCTAACTACCCTCCCCCCAACCTGCCCTCCCCTCAATCATCCCCCCTCTCATTTCCTTCCCCCCTACTCTCCTGTAGAGCAAGATACCAATTTAGTGTGTATGTCATTCCCTCCCTAAGCCAAATTCAATGAGAGTAAGGTTGACCCATTCCCTTTTGCCTTCCTGTTCTTCCCCTCCATTCTAACAGTTTTCCCTTGCCTCTTCTATATGAGATAGTTTACCCCATTTTGTCTCTCTCCGTCTCCTCTCATTATATTCCTCTCTCACCTCCCAATTTCACCCTTTAAGTATCATCCCTTCCTATTTAACTGGTCCTGTGCCCTCTTTTTATGTATACCTGTACACATATATACACACTCACATATGTATTCATATGCTCATATACCCTCCTATATAGACATATATATGTATGTATACATATAGAGAGAGAAATTTCTATTCCCTTCAACTATCCTCATACTGAGAAAAGTTTCATAAGTTACAATTATCATTTTCCCATGTAGGCATGTAAATAGTTCAACTTGATAAGTTCCTTATGATTTCTTTTCCCTGTTTACTTTCTCATGCTTCTTGTATTTGAATGTCAAATTTTCTCTTCAACTCTGGTTTTTTCATCAAGAAAGCTTGAAAGTCCTCTATTTCATTGAATGACTATATTTTCCCCTGAAACATTATACTCATTTTTGCTGGGTAGGTGATTTTTGGTTTTAATCCTAGCTCCTTTGACCTCCAGAATATCATATTCCAAGCCCTAGACTCTAGGACCACCTTCTTTCAGCAGCCTTTCCTCATTTGGCCTAGTTGGCTTTGAGTTTAACTTTATGGGATCATAGATCTGGAGCTGGAAGAACACACAGAGGCTGTCTAGTACAACTCCCCTGTTTTATAGATGGGATTACTAAGGTCCAGAAGTTTAAGTGACTAACTTGCCCAAGGTCACAGGGGTAGTAAATGCCAGAGACAAGATCTGAACCAAGGACCTCAGAGCCAGTGTTCTTTCCACTATACAGGGTACTAATCAAACTTCTCTTCCCTCTTCCATACCTCCCTTGTTGCCCAACCCCTACTCCCAGCTCAGCTCCTGATGCAATCTGTGCATGAGAATCACCACTATCTGAGCTAGGCTGTGCCCTTGCAGGAAGCCCCAGGTTGTCCTATCTTCCTTGCATGAAACACCTGCCAAAGGGAGAAGATTGAGGTGGAGGGAGAGAGCAATTGGGGTGTTGTGGATGGCAAAGGGCTTGAGGGGCAGCCACATATCCAGGCATGTAGTTCAAGGCAGGAAATCATAGTGATATGAGGGTGATAGGGTGGGTAGCCAGCTATAAAAATGCTTAGAATGTTAGGCAGTCACTTATAATCTTTAATTTGTCCTTGCAGACATCAATGCAGGACGAGGCCCACAGTAGTTCAGTTTTATAGCCCATGAAGCTGACAAGTTTCACAAACACAGCCTAGAGGCTCAGAGGATGGACTGGGCAGCTTCCCCAGGCTCCTTCCAATTCTAGATTCGATGACTGGTATTCTACAAGCCTATGATTCAACAATTCCACTTCCATGAATCAAATGACATTTCTCTAGTTCTGATTCTGCAATGCTGGTTCTATGAGTCTAGCTCTGTGCATCTCCCTACTCTAATCCATCCTCCACTCAGCTGATCTTTCTAAGGCACGTCTGACTATGTCACCCCCTTTCTCAATATACTCCAGCTGCTCCCTATCAACTCTAGGATAAAAAAAAATCCTCTGTTAGCCATCCAAAGCTCTTCACAACCCATTTCCTCCACGTTTCTTGTCTTCTTACATCTTAAATCCTGGCAATGCTCACCTATTCTTTGATGCAATGAAACTGGACTCCTTGCTGCTGCATAGACAAGAAACTCCATCTCTCTGCTCTGGACAGTTTTTTTTACTGTTTCCCCATGCCTAGAATGCTCTCCCTTCTCATTTCTGCCTCCTGGCTTTTTTTTTTGAGGGTGAGGCAAGGCAATCAGGGTTAAGTGACTTGGCCAAGGTCACACAGCTAGTAAGTGTTGAGTGTCTGAGGTCACATTTGAACTCAGGTCCTTCTGACCCCAGGGCCAGTACTCTCTTCATTGCCCCACCTAGCTGCCCCTCTCCTGGCTACTTTTAAGTTTCAGTTAAAAATCCCACCTTCTATAGTAAGTCTTTCCCAACCCCTCTTAATTCTAGTGCCTTACCTTTTTTATTTTCTATTTATCTTATATATGACTTGTTTGTACACATTTGTTTATTATCTCCCCCATTAGGTTGTGAGCTCCTTGAAGGCAGGGGCTATGTTTTACCTTTCTTTGTAGCAACAGTGCTTGGCACATAGTAGGCTCTTAAGTCTTTACTTAGTGGCTGACTGAATCTGGTTCTGATTTTGGATTTTCAGTTCTAAGTCTATGGTTCTGATGCTGTAAGTCTAGTGCTTATATCACATCAGTGATTCTAATTCCATGATTTATTTCTGTTTTTTTTTTTGCCATGAATTCAGGTTGATTTCATAACTATAGTTTTAATTCCATGGTTTTATGTTATAGTTCTGTGAGTTTCATGCTGATTTTTGATCTCTGAATCTAATTCTACAATTCTGATCCTATAGTGCCAGTCTACAAACCTATGATTCTGTTTCTCTGATTTGAGTTCTCTGATTCTAGTCCTATGAATCTAATTCTAGCTTTGAATCTATGACTCTGATTACATGATCAAATGCTAAGATTTTGTTTCCATGTGTATAATGCTAGCTTTTATATCGGTAATTCTGATTCTATGATTTTGGTTCTATGATTCTGATTCTGAATCTAGTGCTGATTTGGGGTCTATTTTTCTAGTTCTAGGATTCTGTTTCTATGAGTCTAGTCTTGATTTTAGATATGTGATTTTGATCCTATGATTCTAGTTCTAGGATTCTGTTTTGAATCTAGTGCTGATTTGTGATCTTTGAGTCTGATATTCTATCATTTTGAATAATGCAGAGGTACTTGATAGCAGAGTGATGGCTTAGTAACCACTCCCAAACTCAAGTGCAGATACTTGGACTTTAGGATGCCTTGTCTCTCTTATAATTTATGCCAATTTAAAGTATCTCGAGCATCTGGTAACCTTGCAGGGGAAGGTGTTAATGTTGACCTGACCTGGTCACAGACCCAGTGAACACTACCACTGACCCCAGAATGACCCTTAATCCCAGCCACAGCTGAAATTCAAGACTATTACTAATCTCATCACAAAACCCTCATGACATAGGCAGGGTGGAGATTATTTTCCCAGTTTTATAGATGAGGAAATTGGAGATATCTCTGACTAGTCCCCTAAATTCATATAATCACAAAATTATAGAGCCATAAAGAATCCTAGAAATGACCAAGTCCAAAGCCCTCACTTTACAAAGAAGTAAACAAAGGCTTAGAGAACTAAAATGATTTGCTCAAGGTCAGAGTGCCAGATGTAAAACTCAAAACTTATGAATCTGGTGCCAATACTCTTTTTAATACACCTGAGAATTCTGACACTCAGAATGGACTGAAGGCATATTGTGGCAATCAGTTCCAGAGGTCAGTGCTTTGGGGAGAATGGGATAAAGAAGGCATGGCTTCTTTGCTTCAGAAGGTCACAAGTCTAGCACAAGGTCACAACTCTCTCCAGAATCTGGGGAACCTTAGGTTTGGCTCAGCTCTCACTTGGTAGGATAGTGTAAAGGATACGGAGCCAGAAGACTCAGCTTTGAGACTAGGCTTTGCTTCTTCCAGGCTGTGTGATCTTAGGAAAGTCATTTTATTTCTTGGACTTTCAGTCTCCTCATCTGTAAAATGGGAATAATAACATTTGTGCTAAAATGCTAGAGAAATAGAATCTTCTATTATCATCTTTTTTTTTTCTGGGCTCCCTTGGTGGGTGTCAGGCAGAGGCATGGGATGTGGTAGTGGGTCAGTGTGGGAGAGTAGAATGAATATCCAATGTGAAGGCAGAGGAACTGAGTTTGAATCCTGGATCTGCTACTTATTATCTGTGTTACCTTGGGCATTTCCCCTAACCTTTGCGGCCTCCTGTTTCCCCCTCTGTGAAAGGATAGGGTTGGTCTAGGTGATATCGAAGACCCCTGTGTGGACCACTTGGCACTTACCTCCTGCTTTGTTCCCCACTGAATTGGTACCTAGGCTTGAGGCTAAGGCCATGAGCCAGTTCCCAGAGAGAACAGACAGCAAGAATAGAGGTAGAGAGCTTCATAACAAGGCCTCCTTTCACACCAAAGACCTCCCAGGCTGTTCCCCTGCCCCAGGCTATTTCTACTCTATCATCCACTTTCAAATGGGCCATGTCCTGACTGTCTTGTTTTGGGGAGTCTCTACCATCTGGGAAAAACTGGGGCATCCGTAGAGCTGGGTGATATTACTGCAGAAGGAAAATCAGCGTGGAACCCTGTCCAAGAATCATAGAATTTAGCGTAGGGATTGTCAGTCCCAGACACTCTGGCCTGAGGGCTGACCTCCTAGAGATAGATGAATGAATGAACCCAACAATCTTTCATGCTTACAAAATCTTAGCTTTGGAAGGGACATCAGAGGTCACTTAACCTAAAGTATATATAAAAGAGAGTGCCTTTTGCAACATCCCTGACTAGCGGTTCTTCATCTTCCATATACAGACCTCCAGGGGGAACATCCTACTTCCAGCCAAAGCACTTAATTATTGGTAATGTTTTCCTTTGCATATACCCTCCATCCTCCTCTTGGCAACCTCCCCTTCTTACTCATGAGGCTGCACGTGTGAGGCTAAGAACAAGTCTAAATCTGCCTTCCAAATTGCTCTCCAAAATGCTTGAGAACAGCTCTCATGTTCCCCTTAAGCGTCCTTTTTCTAGGCTGAATATCCACAGTTTCCTCAGCTAATCTTCATATAGCACAGTCTCAAGTCTCCTCATCACGCTGCTCACTCTCCTCAATCCAATGTCAGTGGTCAGTGTTCTTCCTAAAATGTGGCCCCAACGCTGGAGTCAGGCCTCCAGATGTGATTTAACCAGGGAAGAAGAGAGGAAGGATGTCACCTCCCTCTTTCTGGATGTTACCCAATCCAATGCAGCCCAACATCTTCAATCTATATACTTCCTATTATAGAATTTCAGGGAATCTTGAAGTCACAAAATTGTAAGCAACCTTAGAAGACATCTAGTTTAGCTTTCCACATGATGGAGGAATCACTTCTAAAGCAACCTTGGCATGGGATTGTAAAATATTCAAGCACTTCAAGGAAAGGGGAGCTCACTGCTTCCCCAGAAAGCCTCCTTGATCATTAGACAGCCATAGTTGTTGGAAAGGGTTGTTTGTTTTCCCTGAGTCTGAGCCAAAATCTCACCTCCTTGTCATTTCCATTCATTAGTCTACTCTCAATGCAAACAGGTATCCATGGGAAATGTAAAGTCTGATTCTCTGCACACTTAAAATAACAGCTGCCTATCTCTCTAGGGCTGTGGTGAGCTACTTTTCTTTGTGCAATGGAAGCCATGTGAGATGCAGAGAAAAGAGTTTCAGGCTGGAAGTCAGGGTATCTCAGGGACCTGGATTTTAGCCCAAGCTTGGCCCAAGTGGCCTTGCACAAGTCACACTTCCCTTTTTCTCTCTGGGTCTCAATTTCATCATATGAAAAGTGAGAAAATTGAATCAGATTTCTTGGAGGGCACCTTCCACCTCTGATAGTCTTTGAATCTAAGGACTTGTAGGAACTGGACAGAAGGGTCCAGACTGAGTGAAGGAACCTGCATCCCCAGCCTCCAAAGATGGATAGAGTCGAGTTTTGTATAGCTGGGTCCCAATGGCTATAAATAAGGAATCCCCTGAAGTAGATGCATATATTAAAATTCACATTATTTGAAGTTATAATTTGGTGAAATGTAGTAATTGGTTCCAGTTCAATGACAGTGTGCAGTGTTAATAATTCTAATAATATGACTGCTTCAAGGGATTCATTACTCACACTTAATGGAACCTAGCTGTATCCACTCATCCTTATTGAGAAGACTGAGGCCTTTCACAGTCTGTATATATATATATATATATATATAATGTTACTACATTTCCTGTAGTAATGGACCTTGTGTTGCTTTCAAGATGAGATTCTATTATTGTGAATAATTCCCTTCAAGAGGCAAGGGTGGCAGAGGGGAAAGGGTAAAAGGTGCATACCTGAAGCTGGGTGGTGGGAGTGGCAACAAAGTTCAGGAAAGGGAGCCAAATCACCAGAGGACAATGCCTTCACCATGAGGAAAAATCATACAAACTTTTTATTTATAGGGAGCTTTTACTAGATAATCTCTAAAATCCCTTCCAGATCATAGTTCTCCATGCCATGTTTTACAAAGGCAGAGCCATAACCAGGATAGGGTGACTGGGCCTTTGTTCCAAGCACTGATAATTAAGGGACACATTTCCTCCCTATATGGTTTAGAGACCTCTTTCCCCATGCTTTACAGTCCTCTGTTGCTTCTTGGATCAGGGTGTGAGAAAGAAAGCCCTGAGATAAGGGAAGGAGCTGGGTCAGAAGCAGGTTGAGAGGTTGGGTGAAAAGAGGAAGTGATGGGCTGCCCATCTTATGGCAACACTATACTTAAAGTCAAGCTGTCTTTCCAAGGGTCCCTCTTTATTATTTATCCCACCTCCACTTTTCATCCCAATTGAAATTGTCCAGAGTTTTGGGGTTCCTAGTTACAGATCTGTAGAAGGGTCAATCAGCTAGGTGGCTTAGTGAATAGAGCACTGGGCTTGAAATCAGGAAGACTTATCTTCCTGAGTTCAAATCTGGCCTCAGTAATTTACTAACTAACATTTAAGTGACCCTGTTCAAGTCACTTAACCTTATTTACCTAGTTCCTCATCTGTAAAATGAGTTGGAGAGGGAAATGATGGCAAGCCACTCCAGTATCTTTGCCAAGAAAACCTCCAAATGGGGTCATGTAGATTTGAACATGACTGAAAGACAAAATCTCTTGATCTTAGGAAGAACAAATGTAAACTGGAACACGCTTAGCAGAGTGCAATCTGAGAGGCAGAAAGACTTAAGCTTGTGCCATGTGGGTTTGGCTGAAGGAAATGAGGATGCTTAGCCTTTAGAAGAGACTTAAATGGGGCAGGGGAATAGAATAATTGCCTTCAATGATTAGAAGGATTGTCATACTGAAGAGGGGTTAGACTCACTCTCTTTGGTCTCATAGGGCGGAACTAGGATCATTGAGATGCAGGGGAAAGAGGGCTGGATCTGATATCAGATGACCCATGTTCAAACACCACATTTGATACTTGTCATGTATGTGACCTTAGGCAAATCACTTAATCTCTCTGGGACTCAGTATCATCATCTGGAAAATGAAGAGTTTGTGTTGGATGACCTCAGAGCTCCCCTTCAGCCCTAGGGCCTCATCCCATGCTCCTGAGTTACAAAGAATATTTCAACTTGGCATAAAGGAAAACTTCCTAACAATCAGCACTATCAAAAGGAGGCAGGTGTTGCCTCTGGTCAGAGGAGGAGAGGCCCTTCAGTGAAGGCCCGTAAGCAGAGATGGGATGACCCCTTGTCAGGTGGGTTTAGTGGGGGTTCTTGTTCAGGTTCCCTTCTAACTCAGAGGTCAAATGATTCTAACATTCTTTATTCTATGTTCACTTATGGCTTTGGTATTCTATGGTCTGTGCTTCAGTGTTCCAATCAATTCTAACTTTCTCTGATTCTATGTTTCTCTTGGCATGAGAAGGTTCCCCATACCTGGGAGAGGGGAAGGAAGGGTCTGGAAGGCCCCCCTCTTGTGCCTCTAGTAGTAAGTGACCTCAAGAGGAAGAATGTGACTTAGCTGGAATATCCCGCCATCAGGGAAAGGGAGGAAGCATAATAATACATTATTAATTCAATTGAGGTATCAGAAACACATTTTTATGAGCTCCAACTACACCTCATCATCCCAGGCATTATAATTAATATCTTGAATCCACTGAGGGCCAACAATATATTGGAGAGGTAGGGGAGTTAGACCTTGCCCTTATCCAGGGATCCAGGGCCTTTATAGTTAATGAAATTCAAGTCATTGGCAGTGTCAGAGATACTATGGGGCCTGTCCATTCTTTAAGGTCCAGCTAAAAAGGCATCTCCTCCAAGAAGCCTCTTGTGATTGTCCCTGCTGTCAATGACATTCAGATTGCATTTGTCCTTCTTTCATCTTCCTTCCTTCTTTCTTTCTTTCCTTCCTTCCTTCCTTTCTTCCTTTCTTCTTTCCTTTTGTCCTTCCTACCTTCCTTCCATGATTTCTTCTTTATATTCTTCCTTTCTTCCATGCTTCCACCTTCTTTCCTTCCTTCCTCCTTCTTTCCTTACTTCTTCTCTTTTTTTGTCCAGTCCTATGATATTATTGCTTTGGAGGACTTCCCAATGTAAAAACTCCCTTTACCAATCCATATCAACACTTCTTTAGCTTCTATAGTCTGAAAGCATTGCCAAAGTCACTGAGAAGTTTAGCAATGTGCCCACGGTCAGGCAGTCAGTATGTGTCAAGGGCAGGAT
The DNA here is from genome assembly GCF_028583685.1 of Petaurus breviceps papuanus. Classification (NCBI taxonomy): domain Eukaryota; kingdom Metazoa; phylum Chordata; class Mammalia; order Diprotodontia; family Petauridae; genus Petaurus; species Petaurus breviceps. The sequence goes on along the minus strand of NW_027187460.1, from coordinate 864,471 downwards.
ATGAGCCCAGGTTTCTACAGAGTTTGTCCACACCAGCTTGGTGGTCCTTCCCTGGTTCTATTACAATGTCATGGCCAGCACTGAAGCATTCAGGCTGTCCATCTACTGTTCTTCATTCAGTCCAGTTACCTGTGTCATAGGATCATAGCTCTGGAGCCAGGAAGAGACCTCAGAGGTCACCTGATCCAATCCCCCCTTTTTAGAGATGAGGAAACTGAGTCTCAGGGATGTGCAGTGGCTTACATTAAGTATCAGGGAAGCTCCTTTGATCCCAAGATTCTTCCCACCACATTTGTTGCCTTCTTTGATGTCTTTTATGCCCTTTGAAATTCCTGATAATTACAACTCTAATATTTTAGTTGTTATATCTGCATAATATTTTATAATTGCATTAATTCTCATTAACCCATCCACCAAGTACAGACTACTGGACGTGTGTGGCGCTGGACAACTCACTTAATCTTAAGTCTGTGTCCTCAAGTAACTCTCTGATTATCTAAGGTGCAGAATGGTTATTGATCTTCATTGGTAGAAATTTTCTTAATGGGATACCCACAGAATCACAGATTTAGACCAAAACAAAAAAAGTTGGAATCCCAACATTTTGTGGGGAAAAAAACCTCAAAGTCCCATCAAAATCTGAGTTACTTTTATTATTTGATTTTGGACCTTCAGAGGCTCACTAGGTTGTAGCTGTGTCCTATACTCCACCTAAGAGTAGGAAAAGATAGACATCACAGAGACAGAAGTAAAGCAGGGCCATGGACGGGCAGATAAAGACCCAAGGCCTCTCCTTACTCAGAGGCTTATGACATTTCATTCTTCTCATTCAACCAAGAAGAGACCATTAAGGATCTTTCATATGCACACCTAGTTCTGGCTCATCAACCAATCAAAAGGCTCCTCTTTGCCACTCACTAAGGGGACAGGACACAACCCTAGAACACTTGCATATTCTCTAAAGTCTACATGTGGGGCTGCATCAGGCAGAACCCACTTTAGTGCTCATAAAGACTAGGCTCTCATTAGCCAGGTCTCCATTATGAATATATGTTTGTAAAATCAAAAGAAAGATCCCTCAGAACAACAGACATCTCAAAAGATTGGAATCCTCTGGGAGTCGGAACCATCAAAAGGTTGGAACTCTCAGAAGGTCAACAATGAGGATGAGGGAGGGCTGGGCTTTTCCATCTCCCAAACCAGTAGACAGAAGACCCCATTGATTTCTGTGTTTTATTTTTTCAAAGGTCTTGTTTCCTGTTGGGCATGTACCCATGTGGGAACTCTATAGATAGGAGGTATTGTTTATGACTCTCATCACCATTGTTTTTTGTTATTATTACCATTGGGCAACTGCCAGCTCCACTCTCTTGCTTTAGTAAGAGCCCAGTTTCCATGTCTCTCACCCGTCTTCTTCCTGGCCCTGGGAGGCTCCTTCAAAGGATAGCAGGGTGGGATTCCCTTAGGGTATGCCTAAGATTCTGCCTGTGGTCCCCTTTCTCAAAGGAGAGGGAGCAACCCCAGACACTCTAGGTCGAAAAGGCCTCCTGGGAACAGACCTGGCATCTTTTGTTGTTTGTGTCTCTCTCCTTGGTTTCACTTAACCTGGAACACTTAGAACCGCAGGGATATAAGGTGAGAAAGCTAGAAGAGAACTCGAAACATAGAATATTAGAACTAAAATCAACCTTAGAATACAGAATATGGGAGTCTACCTAAAGATAGACTATCCACTCCAAAGGCAATCCAGAATCCAGAATATATGAGAAATCATTAGAATTGTGTTATTGTTGTTTATTCAGTCATGTCCAACTCTTCATGACTCCATTTGGGGTTTTCTTGGCAAAGAACAGTTTGCCATTTCCTTCTCCAGTTCATTTTACAGATAAGGAAACTGAGGCAAACAGGGCTAAGTGACCTGCCCAGGGCCATGCAGCTAGTAATGTCTAAGGCCAGATTTGAACTCAGAAAGATAATTATTTCTGGCTCCAGGCCTGGTGCTTTAGCCACTCTGCCATTCAGCTGCCCCACATTAGAATATGGAGTGCCAAAGCCAGAAGTGACCTTAAAATACATTTAAAGATTAAAAAATAAAGGCCACCAAATGTTTATTTTATTTTGAAAACCTCCTAGAACATAAAATGTTAAGGATGGAAGTGTGCCAGGTTTGATTCAAATAGCTCTAACTGATTGACTCCTTTGGAAACCATTTGTTGTTTTTAAAAAGTTTGAGGCGACCATAAATTTTGACCTGGAAAGGACCTTAGATAATTGAGTCCAACCCCCTCAGATAAAGTAACAAAAATCAAGAGAAGTTAAGTGACTTGTCCAAGGTGCTTTGAGGCAGGCATCAAACTCAGGGCTTCCTCAGTCTTACTGGGAGTCCAGTACTCTACCTAATATACCACACTGCCTTTCTCTTTTAAGTTCCTTGAAGGGAGGGGCTGTTTTATATGTCTTGGTGTCCCCAGAACTTCCAACAATGCCTAGTATGGGCTTAATCAATATTTATAAATAAAAGTGAATTTTTACACTTTTATTTTTAAGCACCATCTTATACCTTTACATTGTCTTTCATGTCTGAATATATCCCTCCTCCTCCTTACCCAAAGAACCATTCCTTGAGACAAAAAAAGAAGAAAAAAATGCATTTCAGCATCCTGAGTTCTAATCCTGCTTCAGACACTTATTAGTTATTGGTGAATCATTAAACCTGTCTCAGCCTCAATTTCCTTATCTGTAAAATGGGAATAATAATAACACCTACTTCACAGGGCTGTTATGAGGGTCATATGAGATAATACATGTAAAGTACTACATCAATATTAGCTATTATTGTAATCACATAGTGTTTTTTGGAATGAATTTTAAAATGATGAGAAAGGGGGCAATGATAGGGAGAAAGGGGCGAGATCAGGAAGGCTTCTATGCTCCTCTGGTCCCAGATCTCATCAGTCTCTGCACTGTAGCTCTCTGTGCCTCTGTATCCTGTGAGATTTTCATCTTTCTTTAAACCTCCCAAAGAGGCTGGAAGCACCTTTCTAGAGAGAGGGTTTCCTTTGGTTCATTTATAATTTCAAGGACAGCAATGCAGCCCTAGAGCTGTCCCCTGTGTGATCCCCCACTCTCATTGTTGCTCAGACACTTACTGGCTGTGTCACCTAGTATCTGTAGTACTCATCTGTAAAATGGGGATAATAGTTCTTGGACTACTCATCTCATGGGGCTCTTGTGAGGAAAGCACTTTGGAAATTGCAAAATGTAGAAAAAAGGAGTAATTATGGTGGAAAAGGGTGTGGCTTAGTGGGAAGAACAATGGCTTTGGAGCTAGGAAATTAGGGTCTGAGTCACAAATTTGTCACTGACAAGTTTTTGAACCTCAAGTAAGTCACTTTCATTTCCAAGTCTCAGTTCTCCAATCAACAAGCATTTATTAAGTGCCTACTAGACGTATTAGACATTATGCTAAGAATTGAGGCATGACCTGCCCTCAAGGAGAAACAAATAAGTACCTATATAGGTATAGATACAAAGTACTTTTGGGGGAAGGCAGCAGTAATTGGGGAGATCAGGAAGGACCTCAAGTAGAAGGTAGAAATTGAGTTGAATCTTGAAGAAAGCTAGACATTCTAAGAGGTGGAAGTGAACAGGGAGTGCATTCCTAGCAGGAGAACAGCTAGTTCAAAGGCCCAGGAATGGGAGATGGAGTATTATTTCTGAAGAACAGAAAGAAGGCCATGTTGGCCAGACCATAGAGAGCATGAAGGCACAAGGTGCAACAACTGATTGAAGATGTGGGTTGAGAGAGAGGGAGGAGTCAAACATGAATCGGGTGGTGAGCCTGGGTGACTTCAAGGGAGGTGGCACTCTTTATGGTGACAGTAGACATTCAGAAGAAGAGTGGGTTTGGGGGTGGGAAAAGGAAGGAGTCTAGTTTTAGACATGTTGGATTTGTGATGCCTATCACACATCCAATCTGAAATGTCCTAGAGGTAGCTGGTAACCTGGAGCTCAGGAGAGAGATGAGGGCTGGGTATATAGATCAGGGAGTTATTCCTACAGAGATGATTATTAAATCTATCAGGGAGGCAGATAGCTAGATAGATATAGATATAGATGAATGGAAGGATGGATGGATGGATGGATGGATAGATAGATAGATAGATAGATAGATAGATAGATAGATAGATAGATAGATAGATAGATAGATATAGATAGAGATCTAGGAGTTGCCTCCAGAGAGCTGATTATGAAATTCACTGGAGCTGATGAGGTCATCAAGAAATAGTGTGGAAGGCTGCGAACAGAGCTATGGAGCACACACATAGCATGTGTGATATGAGGGATGCTACAGCAATGGACACTAAGGAATGGTCAGACAGATATGAAGAACACTAGAAGAGAGCAAAGCCCCGAGATCGAGTGAGGAACATATCCAGGGTGGTCAGTAGTGTCAAATAGTACATAGAGATAAAAAAGGATGAGGATTGAGAAAAGAACATTAGATTTGGTGATGAAAGAATCATTAGTAAAGGACAGAGCAGCTTCATTTATGGAGTGGACAATAACAATTCTATTCCAGAGGCAGGATGGTACAGTGCAAAGAGAGCTGGCTTTGGACGCAGAAAGACTTGGATTCAGGAAATGCTTTTAGTGAATAGAGCACCAGCCCTGGAGTGAAGACAACCTGAGTCCAAATCCAACCTCAGACACTTGACACTTAACTAGCTGTGTGGCCTTGGGCAAGTCACTTAACCCCAATTGCCTTGCCTTTCCCCCTCCAAAAAAAAGAAATGTTTCTGCTCCGTCAAGGCAGTGTCACCCCAGACGAGAAGCATAATTTCTCAGTTACCCCAGGCAACTCTCCAAAGAGTATAAACTGAAAAGAGGGTGCTGATCTACATTGGCAAACGAGTTCTTCCCTATGCCAATGAAATCACAAGTTCTTTCTCTACCACCCTCTCCTCCTTCTTGCTCTCTCTCTCTCTCTCTCTCTCTCTCTCTCTCTCTC
>NW_027187460.1:844037-859360 GCF_028583685.1 Petaurus breviceps papuanus | reverse complement strand
TCTACACACACACACACACACACACACACACACACACACACACAAACTGCCAAAATTCTTAGCTCATTTTAAACTTTATTGAGCTTAAAACAGCAATAAAACTTTTGGGATATCTTATGTGTATAAATTATGCATACACACATATGTATGTACATATATGTCTATTAGTATAACATACATGTATAGGTATATCTGTGTATCTGTGCACATGGCTACACACTTGTTATATGCCAGTACTAGCTACCTCTTAGATATTTAGGAAATGTTTTTTTAAATTTTAAAACCAATCCAAGTATATATGGGTAAATGTGTAGTATGCATAAATTTGTGCTTGTATTATTTGTCTTAGTTGTGTCCCAGAAGTTAAGAGAAGACCTTTGTCAAATGTGACTCTAAATAAAAGTGAATTATTAATGTGTCTTGTCCTATATCAGTGAACTGAACTGCCCTATGCCCATAGGAAGTGCCAGGCAGCCCTGTGGGGGAGTTGGCATGCTCTTGAGTGGGGTCACCGACGCTGATCCAGTTCAGGTCTTGTTTGGCATGGGTCACTCTAAGGTTAACTCTGTATTGGTTCATGAGCCAACTGACACCTTGAGGCTGACTTCCTGTCCACTGGGGACTTAAATGCTGGTCTGGATGATTGCGGCTTTGCTTCGAATATTAGTTAAGGGCCATGGGGAATGATCTAGCTTGTCACCAAAACTCAATATCCTTCCCTCTTAAACGGGTATTATGATAATTTCTGTTTATCCTACTCACCCACTTTGTTGTAAACTCTCTGATCGCTGGTCCCATACCTCCTTCTTTCTTAACACCTACTCCTTTGTAGGAAGTTCTACACAATGTGGATGCTTGTTAAGAGACTGAATGATGCACCACCATGATACTAACAGAGTTAGAGGTCATGGGTCGCGACCTGGATCTGCCCCATACTCACTGTGTGACCCTATTATTTTGGGCCTCAGTTTCTGAATATATCAGATGAAGAAAAGGTTGAACCTAGATGATATCTGAAGTCTCTTTCAGAGCTAAAGGCTACAATCCTATGAGTCATAGATCCGTAGAACAATACTTTTTTTTAAAGTTAATTGATTTATTTTTAGTTTCCAACATACACTTCCATAAGTTTTAAATTTTCTCCCCCTCCCTCTACTCCTTCCTCCCCAAGACAGCATGCAATCTGATATAGGCTCTACATATACATTCCTATTAAACATTCCTATTTTCACATTAGTCATATAGAATGATAATCTTAAAATAGGATGGCAGCTTAGAGACTGTCTAGTTTAATTTTCTGTCCAAAGCCAGAATTGTTTCTATACTCTCCTTTATCAAGGAGTTACAGAATTCCAGAACTTTAGAACTGGAGAGGGCCTTAATGCCAAGTCTCCATTTTGCAAAAAAGGAAACTGAGGTAGGAATTGGGGAGAATGACTTGTTCAAAGTCACCTATGTCAGTAAGAAGCGTATTTGGATCTGAACCCAGTGCTCTGGCTTCTAATTCAGTATTCTTTTCACTGCTCCATAGTGATAACAGGAAAGAGAGTGACTTAGTGCCAGCAGAACATAAGAGAAGTCCTGCTCAGCTGCAAGGCTGTGACATTGTGATGGGAGAAAGGGGTATAGAGAGCAAATGCTCAGGAATAATTGGTCCAATAAATGGAGAGGAGAAAGGATGAAACAGATTACAGGGGTTCTTAACCTGTGGTCTGTGAATTTATTTTGAAAATATATACCTTGGTAGTCATATTTTCATATAATTGGTTTCCTTTGTAGTATTTTATGTATTTTATTTTAAGCATTTAAAATATTATTCTGAGAAGGAATCCATATATTTCAACAGGCTGCCCAAGAGGCCTATGACACTAAAGTAGGGTAAGAGTCCTTGATCTAAGGATTAATCTAAGTTAATAAACATTTATTAAGCTCCTACTATGTGCTAGGCATGGCGATAAATGCTGGGGGTACAAAAAGAGGCAAAAGACAGTTTTTGCCCTCAAGGAGCATACAGTCTAATGTGAGAGACAATAAGCAAACAGGTTTGTGCAAAGCAGCTATATACAAGACATATGAAATAATGAAGAGAGGGAAGGTACTAGAATTGAGAGGGTCTGGGAAAATATTCCTGTAGAAGAAGGGATTTTAGTTGGGACTTAAAGGAAGCCAGAGAAGAGAGTAGGTAGTGATGAGGAGGAAGAGCATTCCAGGCGTGGGGGACAGTCAGAGAAAATGTCCAGAGCCAAGAGATGGATTGGTTTGTTCATGGAACAGCCAAGAGGTCAATGTCCTTGGATTGAAGAGCACATGGTGCGGGGTAAGGTACAAAAAGCCTGAAAAGGAAGGAGGGGGCCAGGTCATAAAAGATTTTGAATGCCAAATAGGGGATTTTGTATTTGATCCTGAAAGTGATAGGAAGCCACTAGAGCTTATTGAGTATGGAGAGAGACGATCGGGCTTATGTTTTAGGAGAATCACTTTAGTGACTGAATGGAGGATGGGTTGGAGTGGGCAGAGACTTGAGGCAGGCAGAGCCACCAGCAGGCTATTGTAATCATTCAGCACGCCATGATGAGGATCTTCTCTAGAGGGGAGGCAGTATCAGAGGAGAGAAGGGAGCACATTCGGGAGATGTCATGAAAGTGAATCAGTAGGACTCGGCAACAGCTTGGATATGGGAGGTGAGAGATAGTAAGGGTCCAGGATCGCTCCTAGGTTGTGAGCCTGAGAGACTGGGAGGATGGGGTTTCCTTCAGTATTAATAGGGGAGTTAGGAGGAGGGAGGAGTTTTGGGTGATAGATGATGAATTCTGCTTTGGGCACATTGAGTTTAAGGATGTCTGCTAAACATCCAGTTTGGAGTTCGGAAAGGCAGGTGGGGATGTGACATTGGAGGTCAGCAGAAAGGTTAGGGCAAGATAGGGGGATTGTTAGCATAGAGATGGTAATTAAATCCATGGAAGATGATGTGATCACCAGGAGAGAGGGAGAAGGGAAGAGGGTCCAGGACAGAACTCTGTATGATTCCTACAGTTGCTAGATGCAGATCCAGCAAAGGAGACTTAGAAGGGAAGGGAAAGGAATAAGCATTTATATAGCACCTACTGCGTGAGATAGGGATGTGCTGAAAATCTAGGGAGAAAAGGATGATCAACAATATCAAAATCTAAAGAGAGATCAAGAAGAATGAGGATGGAGAAAAAGTCAATGGATCTGGCAATTAAGAGAGCATTGGTAACTTTGGATAGAGTTGGTCTGATGGGATGTGAGGTCAGAAGTCAAATTAAATAGACTTAAGAATTGAGTGGAGAGAAATGAGGCACCTATTATACAGATGGGCTTTTCCAAGAATTAGCTACAAAGGGCAGAAGAGATATAGGATGATAGTGAAGATGGAAGGATCAAGTAAGGGTTTTTTTTTTTTCAGGATGGGGAAGACATGGGCATGTTTGTAGACACAAGGAAAGGAGCCCACAGATTGTTCCCTTATCTTCAAAAATGATAAGTGATAGAGTGGGGTGATTGAAGGGGTAAGTTGCTGGAGGAAACAGGATGGGAATGGGATTGTTTGTACAGGTAAAAAGATTGGTTCTGGTAAGGAGTAAGGCTACCTTTTCTTGTGAGACAGGGGTGAAGGAGAAGATTGTGGCAAAAGACATCTGAATGATAGAAGATGAGAAAGAGAGAAGAGAGAGCTTATGGCAATTGGCCTCAATTTTTTCAGTAAAATATGAGGCAAGATTTTCAGTCAGGTTTGGGGTGGGGAGCCATGGGAAATTTGGGGATTATTGGCAAAACATCATACATGACATTATATATATTAAATGTGGTACACACATATTAACAATTAGTTAAGGTTTATCACAATTAAGATAGAAAGTAAATAAATTAGAAAATAAATATAAACCATCCATTCTTCTATTCATTTAACAAGAGTTAGCATTTATACAAACACACATATTTAATATTATATACATACACACATGCATATATCTATATATAGAGATATAGATATAGTGCTCTAAGGTTTGCAAAGCGTTTTACAAATGTAATATAATAGTGTTAATGGGATTCATGAAGGTTGGTACTTTCCCTAGTCTTGACAGTCTAGTTGGAAATAACTTTTGACCACTTTTGGCCTCAGCCCACTGCAGAGCTATATGAAAGAACTCAGCAGCCAGTCCTGGCAAGGATCAGCGCCAACAGTATGCGGCATTAATTTCCATATTCACAGCCTTGGCTGCAGCTGCATTTCTTGTCCCTTCCTGAGTCCATTTCCTTCCAAGCCAAATCCCTAATGCCCTTGAGCATTAGTGTGAGGGACTAGAGGAGGGAGAGATGGAGTGCATGAGATTGTACAAAGGAAGGGCCTGTACTCACAGGTGGGGGAGAGAGCAACATTAGATGAAATACTCAGCATAGTATGTTTTCCATGATGCTATTCAAAACCTTTGTTGAATATATTTCCCATTTTTCATTTATTATAACATTCACTGTTATTGGGAAAAGATTTCTCTAAGTTGATTATGCCAAATAGTCTTATATAATTTTATAGACTACAACAGAGACACTATTCAAGGATGCATTTTGCTCTCTCTTTTTTCATTTTTTTTCTGGGGGAAGAATTAGTAAAAGATTGACATAGTGTAATGCGAATGTAAATTTTAAAGATCTTCCCTGCCCCTAGGCTAAAGTGCACCAGAAGCCTGGGGAGGGAGGCTTGTTTTTCAGTAGATACTTTTTGATTGGCCAGTGGGTCAATAAGGTTGTTACATTCTCTGAGCCAGGAGAAGGCTATATAAGCCCTGATGTGTAGCTTTGTTTTGGGACTCACTTTGAGAAGTGTTCTGTGATTTGATCTGAATTCTGGGAAGCCGTTGTTGAGAGTCCCCTGGCTTTGAAAAACCCAGAATGTGGAAACCCAGATGTTGACTGGGTATGGATGTAATGGTTGGACAGTTTGGAAATCTGTCTACTTGATGTTTCTGTCTTGATAATTATGCCTGCATATTTTGAGGTTCAGGGTGCTGAACTTTTTGCCCTGAACAAGGTAAACGATATATGGTCTGACTGATTAAAGTAAGCTTGTTAACCCATTTTGAGTTGCTTTCCTTTGACAAAGCAGATCCAAGAACCTGTGGTAGCTGCAAACCCTGAGGACGCTTGGGGTGCTTGCTGCTACACATAGTAGATCTCATCTTCTCTACACCTATTGGTCAATTGGAAGACTGAAGATATGGTCTATTACAAAAATCATCTGTGGAAGTCTAACTTTTTGCTTTTTCATATTTGTCCCCTCAGGGACTTTAATATCAAAGTTATTGGAGATAATGTCGAATGTATGTGGAAACCTTCTCATAAAGATTTTATGAAGCCAAGAAATTCAGTTTTTGAGTCAGCAGTGTTGGATGTTACCTTTTTTATTATTTTATTTTTAATTTATGGAATAAAATAAGTATTTCCATAAGATAGTATAATTAAAAAGATGATTGCACATGAAACTGCAAATCTATTATGTACAACTTGCTATTTCTTTTAAATATATAATAAAATTATCATGCAAATTTCTTTTCTTCCTTTCTCATTGCTACACTAGAGATGGCTACCATTAGACACAAATAGCTATATATATATATATATGTAAAATTATTCTATAATACTTCTATTTATTAGTTCTTTCTGTTGATGTAGATAGCATCTTTCTTCATATATTCTTTATTGTTAATTTGGGTATTTATAATAGTTAAAATGACTTATTTGCTAAAAGTTGTCCTTGAAATAATATTGCTATTAATGTATACTGTATACATCTTCTGGTTCTGCTCATTTCACTTTTTGTTATTTTGTGCAATTCTTTCCATGTTTTTCTAAGATCATGGAGTTCATCAATTCTTATAGCACAGTAGTATTTATCACAATCATATACCACAATTTATTCATCCATTCCCCAGTTGATGGGTATCCCTGCAATTTCCAGTTCTTTGCCACCACAAAGATAACTGCTATAAACATTTTAGAACATATAGGATTTTTTTTTCTTTTTCCCTAATCATCTTTGGAAATCATCTAGGAGTGGCATTGCTGGGTCAAAGGTAGTTTAATAACCCTTTGAGCATAATTCCAGAATGCTCTCCAAAATGGTTAGATCAGTTCACAATTCCACAAATAAAGAATTAATGTCCCAATTTTTCCACATCCCCCCCAACATTTGTCACTTTCTCTTTCAATAATTTTAGCCAATCTATTAGGTATAAAATAATACCTCAAGGTTGTTTTAATTTGCATTTCTCTAATAAAAAATGATTTAGAACATTTTTCATATGACTATAAGTTGCTTTGATTTCTTCATTGGAAAACTGCCTGTTCATGTCTTTTGACCATTTATCAATTGGGGAATGATTGGTATTCTTATGGATTTGACAAAGCTCTTTATATATTTGAAATATGAGACCTGTATTTGAGAAATTAGCTATAAAATTTCCTCCCCACTTTGCTTTCCTTCTGACTTTAGCTACATTTGCTTTATTTATACAAAACATTTTTAATTTAATATATTCAAAATTATCCATTTTGTGCTTAACTTTACTCTCTCTCGTTTATTCATAAATTGTTTGCCAATCCATAAGACCAATGAGTAATATGATCCACGTTCTTTTAATTTCCTTGTAAAATCTCTCTTTATATCTAGGTCACATATCCATTTTGACCTTATCTTGTAAATGATTTAAAATTTTAAAAATAAAGCATCTTTTAAAAAATTGTTTTGTTTATTTTTTGCATGGATGTCATCTTGGCCATTTTATTTTTTGAAAGCACTCCAAAAACTGATACATTGTTAGTGTTTCTTTGTGAACTTTCTTTAGAAAGTCAGAGAGTACTGGCCATGGTGAGAACTGATTTTTTTTCTTTTCTTTTAACCTAATGAATGATTTTATTGTTATAGGGAACTCCCAGTGAATAAACTGCCTCTACCAATGTGGACCAGTCTGAAACATGCAGTCTTAGAGAGAGCGTCGTCTGCAACACAAAAAAGTCCCCCTCTGTGAAAGGGGATCACCCCCTTCCCCCCAGAATACATCATAGGTGGGACTTGAACTCTGGTCTTTAATTCCACTTCCAGTTCTCTGGTCAATGTCCCATTGTTACTTCTGTAACACCTGAAATATACACACAAAAGATGAAATTGACTCTATCCATTAGACAGGAAATGACTACACAGTGACATAGGAATCATTTCAGTAAACTAGTTGTTTGCTTTTCTGTCAGATCATTAACTGGCTATACCAAAAGCAAAAATCAACACCCAAATTGAAGAATGAATAAGGATGAGAAGATAGTACATACAATTAAAATAGCTCTAGTCCAGCTGTTGAAATAAGTTGCTGTCTCTTATGGAAAACAGAAAATAGTAAAGTTGTCAGATAAGATTCAGATCATTAATATTTCTTAGGGAGGTTTAACTGATATAAAACATTGAAGGAGTTCGAACAAGGCCAGAGAATGCCTCAGCCAGTAAATGTTTGATCTTCCTGCCAAGCGGAAAGTAATGGTAGCCAAGAGTAATGCTGCAAATTCATTTGTAAAATGTGCTGAAGGAGGAAAACAGAAAGAAGATTCTAAGAACTTACTTGTGCTATCTATTAGATGACCTCACCTCCTACCTTGATGAGGAAATGGAGACCATTAATCGTGAACTCCCTTACCTCCCATATTCTACAACTCAAAATCCACATACATCTTTGGCTGTCTCGTCCCTTCCTTCCCCCCAGTTTCTGAAGAAGAGATGGTCCTTCTCTTGGCCAAGGACAAACCCTCAAATTGTGCCTTGAATCCTGTCTCCCTTGCTCCCTTTAAAATGCGTTCCTTTTCTCTTCCTCACCCCAAAGTAGAATGGGCTGTCTTGAGAGGCTGGAGGTTTCCTCTCTGTGAAGGTCTTCATGTAGAGGCTGGACGACCTCTTGTAGGGTGACCAAATCTGCCTATGCTAGGGATTTGTCATGCCCTCCATGATTTCCATTTTGTTCAAGGATGCTGAGCTTGGATGTAGGTTGTAATGTCTCTTAGGATTATTTTAAAATTTCTTAGTCTTTTGTGTGTGTGTGTGTGTGTGTGTGTGTGTCACGGCCTCTTTTGGCAGTCTAGTGAAGTTTATGGACTCTGATGTTTTTAATTGCATACAATAAGATATGTAGGAGAACAGAGGAAACCACTTATATTGAAATACAGTTATGAAAATTTAAAGAAAGTTCATGGACCCCAGGTTAAGAATCCCTGCCTTTAACACTTACTAGCCTTGTGACCTCAGCAAGTCACAAACCCAATTGCCCTGCCTTCCCCCCTTCAAAAAGCAAGAAAAAAAAGAATCCTTGCCTTATGTGCTCAAGGTGGAGACCCTAATCTCTTTTGTGCGTCCAAAGACATTCTGAGGTCATTGTTAAGTCAATGAATCCAGAAGATTTGTAATAGAGGCAATGTGATACAACTTGCCCCACCCCTTTACCCCAACCTAGGTTCTTTATTCTTTTTCTCCCAAAGAAGGGCTCCTGGCAGTTCATTATTTTAGGAGATGGATGAAAGATATGGTATTGGAGAACAAAGATACTTTATTCTTTTTTCCCCCTACCTAACCGCCTAAAACTCAAAATCTGGAAATCCAGAGAGATAACCAAGAAGTGCCATTGGCTCATAGTATGACGTAAGGTCACTATTTCTGGGACATACCTAGGTCAGTGATGAAGTGGCCCAAATCATGGGTTTGCTTAATCCCAGAATGGACGATGGAAAGATTGGCTTCAAGTAAGGTGATGTATTCTCCAGCCCCTGATCGAACCCTCAAGTAACTTCTACTCCTGATTCCAGTCAACAACTCACCTCCACTGACACTTAAAGCCCATATTTTTAGGGAAGCTAGGAGCATTGGCAACCAAAGGGTATTTTTCATCACAGCATGGTATCATGAGCTGTATTTTCCCTGATGTTCTGTAGTTTTAATTTGATCATCATTGCACCTGAGGTATTTAGTTGGGGAACGGGTGGTGGTGCAAAAGACTATTTAATCATGGGAACCACTGTGACAGAGAGGGAGTGGCCTGTTCCCTAGACAGTTCATCCTTTGTCCTCAGGGGTTGGGTCTACTCCTCCTCTGCTCACTGTCTATCACATCAGAACAGAAATGGGACATGGCACACAGTAGGTGCTCAGGGAGCCCTATGTGAGGGGTAAGGGAACCCTGGGGGCAATGGTACCATAAAATAGTACAGCCTAGCAGAACACCACAAGGCCAGTTTGGGGGACAGCAGTCACAAAGAGATGAAGCATGTAAGTCAGCACCCTGAAGCAAAGCCCCATTTGCCCTGATCTAGTTACATCCCTAAAAGGATTCCTAAAGAATCAGAGCTGTTCCTATTAAACATGGGCTTTAGACCATCAAGATGCAGAACTTCAGTTGAGCGAACAAGGAAACATAAAAGGAATTTCTGTATCGTGAGGATGATTCAATTGAGGTCCCTTCCAAAATCATTGATTTAGTCACTCAATATATATTTAGGCAGCCCCTCAGAGCCCCCTCAACTCTGACCTCCTGAAACCTTCCCTGACACCACCTCCCTCATAGTCCCAGTCTGTCCCACCCAGCCAAGCTCTGGGTCTCACATTTCCCTGTATTGTTTCCTATGTGTTTCTAGCACCCAGGCTGGGGCAATTAGACTTAATGACTGTTTGGGGTGATGACACACAGACATGACTAACTTCATGCAGGGGCTTCTACCCTCTTCCTGTATATGAGGGTAGCCTCCACGAGTCTTGTTTCCCAGGGGCAGGGGATGGGTCTCCTCTTCCTCTGCCATCTCTATCATATTAGAACAGAAATGGGACACGGTGCACAGTAGGGGCTCAGTAAATGCTGACTGAAGCCTTGCCTGTCCAATAAGCATAAAGGAAGTTAGTGGCTTCGGTTAGAATGCCAGATACTCAATTCTGGTTTACGAGATGAAACTAGGAAACAAACACCCTTGTTTATTTATTTTTCTTTGTCTCCCATCAGTGGAATGATCTACATGCCTGAAGGTAACCAGAAGCTGAGGGAAGATAGCCGTGGCTGGGGAGAATTTTCAAAGCTGCTGATAACAACACCTGGACCTGGAGTAACTGAGACATAGAATGCCAGAGCAGGAGGAGACTTTAAAACACAGAGAATTGAATGTCAGAGCTAGGACAGGGCTTAACACATTGCTATTGTTCAGTCCTGTCTAACTCTCTGTGACCCCATTTGGGGCCTTTTTGGCAGAGATACAGGAGTGGTTGGCCATTTCCTTCTCCAGTTCATTTTACAGTTGAGGAAACTGAAGCAAGAAGGGTTGAGTGACTTGCCCAGAGTCACACAGCTAGGAAGTGTCTGAAGTCAATTTGAATGCAGGAAGATGAATTTCCCTCACTCCAGGCCTGGCATTCTATAAACTGTGTCACCTAACTGCCTTTAACTGTGCTTTCAGTCATTTTTTAGTCATATCCGACTCTTTGTGACCCCATTTGGTATTTTCTTGGCAAAGAAACTTGGGTGGTTTGCCATTTCCTTCTCCAGCTCATTTTACACAGATGAGGAAACTGAGGCAGACAGGGTTAAGTGACTTGCCCAGGGTCACAGAGCTAGTAAGTATCTGCGGCTGGATTTGAACTCAGGTCTTCCTAGCTCCAGGCTCGGCACACTATGCACTGTGTCACCTAGTCAGAGTCGGGAAGAACCTAAATTCTTAGAGCTTCCAGGAGCGACCTAAGAATGTAGTACAAGAATGAGACCTTAGAACACAGAATGCCAGGGCTGGAAAGGGTTTTAACACATTAAACATGGAATGTCAGAATCAAAAGTGACTTGAGAACTTACAGTGTAGAACAGCAGAGCTGGAAGGGACATGACAACATAGAACATAGAACGTCAGGGCTGGGAGCACAGCGGGCCTTAGAACGTAGGATGTTAGAGCTATAGGTAGAAGGAAGGTCCTTCGATCACAGAAGCCAGACTGTAAGAGCCACAAGGGGTCCGGAAGCATCTGTCCTAGCATCGTCACCATGTGGTCCCCCTTTTATTCCCTGCGGGACTTTGGATAAGTCCTTCTCCTTCCCTGGTCCTCTCTTTCTACTTCTGTAAAAGTAAAGTTTTTGGATCAGGTGATTTCTAGGGTCCCTTCTAGCTCCAAGAGGCAGAGGGGACAGTGGAAGTCAAGTGCTTTTGCAGGCCTTGGCATGCTACATAAATGTTAGCTAAGACTCTGATTATTTATTATTATTCTAAGAACAGGTGGCCTGATCTCTTATGGCCTATGTGATGTTTGCCTTTCATGTTACCCCATCTCCCGCCTCCTTACCTGTTCATAGTCTGCAGTTTTCTCTGCCTGAAATGCCTTCCCTGTTCACATCTGACTCTCGGGGTTCCTGTGTCCCTTCAGTGGTCAGCTCAAGTCTCATCTCTAAAAAAGACGACATTCCTGACTCCCCCACTTCTTGATACATTCTGAAATTACTTCATGATTATTTTCAATATTGTTATCTGTGTTTTTCGGGCAGCTGGGAGGAGCAATGGATAGAACACTGAGCCTGGAGTCAAGAAGACCTGAGTTTAGATCCAGCCACAGACACTTACTAGCTGTGTGACTCTGGGCAAGTCATTTAACCCTGTTTGCCTCAGTTTCCTCACCTGTAAAATGAGCTAGAAAAGGAAACAGCAAAACCACTCTAGTATCTTTGCCAAGAAAACCTCAAATGGGGTCATAGAGAGTCAGATATGACTGAAAATGACTGAACAACAGCAATTTATTTATTGATGGTCCCTCTCTGCCTTGCTCCAGTAAAATGTAAGCTCTTGGGGATCAAGGGCTTTTTAAAAAATATATTTTGTTTTATGTACACTGTTCCATGAGCAAGGTATTCCATGTCCTGACTGGTCTTTTTCACTGGTCATTCTTCACATCTGGAATATTCTCCCTCCTCATCTGGACCTTCCTTTAAGTCCCAGGAAGTCTTTCCCAACCCCTCTGAATTCTAGCGCCTTCCCTCGGTTAATTATTACCTGTCTATCCTGAATCTAGATGGTTTGTGTATCTATTTTGTTTGTCGTCTCCCCTATTCGATTGTGAGTTCCTTGAGGGTAGAGATTGCTTTTTGCCTGCTTTTGTATCTTCTGGGTTTAGCACAATGTCTGATACATAGTAGGTACTTAATAAATATTGATTGATTGATTGTAGCCAGAGAACCTGTCTTCAGTTCTCTCCCTTTGAGGCCTGCCACCTTTGTGACTCTGGGCAAGTCCCCTAAACTCCCCAGACCTCAGTTTACACATCTGTAAAATGAGGACGTTGGACCTCATGGCCTCAGGGATCCTTTCCAGTCCATGATCCTTTGTTATACTGCCTAGCGCATAGTGGGTGCTTAGTAAAATGCTTGTCCAATTGAATTTTGGTGGTAAGTTTCAGATGTAGGCTGGTGGTATTGTATTATTGATCTGGGGTTGGAGGCAGGAGAATCCAGCTCTGATACTAGGGATAGGACTGTAGGTAGGTTGTTTTGGATCATAGGATAATAGGTGGAGAATGGGAAGGGACCTCAGGGACCGTCTGGCGCAATATCCTTTTCACAGCTGAGAGAACTGAGTACCAAGGAGGTTAAGGGATCTGTTCAGGGTCACACAGAAGATAAGGCCTGGTCCCAGGATAAGAGCCCAGGCCCTTCAACTGCAAATCTGTGCTCCTCCATTGACACTTACGCCTGCCTCTTTGAGCCTTGGTTTTCTCTTTTGCAAAATGGGGACAACAAATACTCTCACCGCCTTCCTTATGGGATAGCTTTGAGGAAAACACTTTTCAAAACTCCATAGTGTGACAGAAATGTGAGCTATTACAATGGTGATTGTTTCTGATGTAACCACAATCTCAGTGAAGGTGAAGATTAATAGCCACTGGATAATATAAAGTCTGCTGAACACACCCATGCTCCTTGAAGGAAAGACATTCCTTGAATGGGAAATAATCTTTATAACTCTGAGATCAAAAAGATTGAATAAATAGGCATTGCTTACTGGTCCACCCCCTCTGAGGAGTCAACCAAACTGGTAGATTTTCTTCTCTGATCCTAGGGCTTCTCAGGCCCCTGGGGGCATCCAAGAAAGGAGCTAATTAGATTTTTTATCTCCTTCCTATTCAGGAAATCTGAGATGTGGGTCAACAACTCAAGCATGGTTGGAATAGATCTCAAAAGGAGGGATGTGATTAGGAGGCTAACCAGGCCTGAAATGTGGCATTGATCTCTTACGGAGCAAGAGACTGTCCTTTTATTCCTCGTGCCCCCTGCCACCCTATAGTCCAAAGGCCCTTACTTCAGGCTCAGAAAAGGGAAGTGATTTGCCCAGTCATACAGTCATTTGATCAATTCCTCAAACTCATCATCTCTTTCTATCTGGACTATTGCAAACACTTCCTAACATGTCCTGTAAAAATATCAGAACTAGAAGGTCCCTCGGTGGTCATTTAGTGTAATCTATAGTTATAGCATAACCTATACAGGATTCTCTTCTATGGCATCCCCAAGAAGTGGTGTGTAATAACGAGTCCATCTGAAGGCTTCCAGGGACGGGGAACTCACTACCTCACCCACCCACCCATTCTACTTTTGGGCAGTTGTTATGCCAGGAAGTTTTTCCTAACATGGAGCTCAACTCTGCCTTTCTGCAATTTCTTGCCACCGCTCCTACATCTACCCTATGCTGCCACACAGGAAAAAAAGCCTAATTCCCTGGAGTTCAAATGATCTAGGAAGAATCGAGAGTTAATACTTCTTTCCCCACTCAACAACACCAATATAGCATCATAAACTGTCCCTTCCCTTGGCTGCCCTCTGGTGGATGTATTTGTGAGTCCCAAGATTGCCCAAGGGCTAGGCCCAGGTATTGAATTCAATCAGCAATCAACATTTACGGTAGGAAACTCCAGCTATGCATGATGAGAAAGGGGAATCCCAGAACTATAGGACTTAAGAGTGGGAAATCGACTTCAGTGAGCCTGCCTACCTCTTTTTACTGAGGGGAAAACAGGCCCAGAGGAGGTAAGGCAGAATCATAGTATAGAACATGAGCTTAGAGGGCGGATTTGATCCCCTGCTCATTCAGCCTCCACCCGAAGACCTCCAGGGAGCAGGAACCCACTACCTCCAGTTCACTTTTAAATATATCTGATTGTTAGGAAATCTTTTTTTTTTTTTGTCTTTCCAGAGTCAATCAGTCAATCAACAAGCATTTATTTTATTTATTTTTTTCCTCTCTAGGATTTTTCCTTTATTTTTAATAGATTTCATTTTTGCCAATTACATGTAAAGACAATTTTAAAAATTTATTTTTTAAAAACATCTTGAGTTCCAACTTTTTCTTCCTCCTCCTCCCCTCATCCTAATGTGGTTATAAGCAATTTGATGTAGGTTATATATGTGCAATTGTGTAGAACATATTTCCATATTAGTCATGGTATGAAAGAAGAAATAGATCAAAAGTAAATTAAAAATGCACACACACAAAAATAAAGAAAGTCAAAATAGTATGCTTTGATCTGCATGCAGAGTCCACCAATTGTTTCTCTGGAGGTGGATAGCATTTTTCATCTTGAGTCCTTTGGAACTGTCTTTGATCATTGTATTGCTGAGAAGGGCTAAGTTCTTCATAGTTGATCACCGCATAAAAAATAAACATTTCTTATGCATTTTTTATGTACCAGGCTCCCTACTTAGCTTTGGGAATATCAATGCCTCATTGCAAAGAAATAGGAAAGGTAAAAGACAGGGGAATATCATTATTTATTAAGAAAATATACTTACGGGAGTAATTTCAGTAACCAGAAGAGGAGAGCATGGCAAAGTGCATCTAGGTGAAGGTTAATGGAAGTAGAAACTCATTGGAAAATACTATAGACCACCTAGACAGAAATAGATGAGTTTGGGAAACATTGCATGTCTGGCACAAAGACATGTAGTAGTGATGGAGATCTTGAAGTATGCAGACAATTAATGGATCTCTCTCTCTCTCTCTCTCTCTCTCTCTCTCTCTCTCTCTCTCTCTCCTCTCTCTCTCTCTCTCTCTCTCTCCCTCTCTGTCTCTGTCTCCTCTGTCTCTCTCCCTCTCTCTCTGTCTCTCTGTCTCTCTCTGCCTCTCTGTCTGTCTGTCTCTCCCTTTGTTTCTGTCTTTCTCTCCTTCACTCTCTTTCCCCTTCCCTCCCTCTCTTCCTCAATCCCTCTCTCTTTCTCTCTCTTTCCCTCTCTCTCTTTTCTTCTCCCTCTCTTGCTTCCTTTAT
>NW_027187460.1:834533-844027 GCF_028583685.1 Petaurus breviceps papuanus | reverse complement strand
CTCTCCTTCTCCCTCTCTCACTTCCTCTATCTCTCTCTATTGCTGTCTTTCTCTCCACACTCTCCCCCTCTCTCCCCTCCTTCCCTCGTTCTCTCCTCCCCCTCCATTAAAAATGGAGCAGCTAATAGCTTCCTGACTTGCTTTAATGATAAATTTATCCATCACAAAGTAGAGGAAGCAGTACCAGGAATTTCATCTCCAGCACATCCTTCCTGGAGCTTTAGGCCTTTATTAACAACCACCTATTGTATATTTTAAACTGAATGTCCTGACAACCCCTCAAACTTACACTTTCAAAACCAGACTCATTATCTGCCACCTAAATTCACTGCCTCCTCTAAATTTCCCTGCTTCTGGTGAAGGCCTCAGCATTATCCTTTACTCCTCCCCCTCCCCCACTCCACAGCCACGCAGCTGCCAATTCTTGCTCTCCCACTCTCTGAAACATGTCATGTCCTCCTCTGCACTCATGCAGCTCCAGGGCTGTATTACCTCTCACCCAGGTAACCACCTCCTACTTGGCCTCTTGCCTCAGGTCTTCTGCCTCTCTGAGCCATCCTAAATATTGCTGCCAACATCATTTTCCTCAAGAACTGACCATGGGCCTCCCCAATGCAACACCAAAAGCTTCCCAATGCTTCAACGATCCAATATAAGCTCTTCTGGTTTAGCTTTCGAAGCCCTGCACAACCTGCTCCCGACCTATCCTCCCAGCCTCATTGGACGTTACTGGCCCTCCTGTACTCCAGGCTCAGCCAGACTGGCCTTGTCTATGATCCTCACGACTCCTGGCTTCCTCCATCTCCACCAGCTGCCAGAGAAGCCGGGAATCCATTCTCTCCTTACCCGAGTTTCACTGAGGAGACCTCTTCTTGTAAGATGCAGCTCAAGCACCACCTTCTACCAGAAGCCGGATCTGATCTCCCCCACCTGCTGCTGCCCTCTTTCCCAAATGACCTTGTATTTACTTATTTTTAAGTATGTATGCTTTATATGCTCATGTATGTGCTTGTCATCTCTCTCATCAGAATGTAAATCTCTTAGGAATAGGGATGGTTTCATTCTTTGTTTTTTTTTTTTCTCTTTTTCATCACTGGTATCATTTGAATCACCAGCACATAGTGGATGCTTAATAAATGATCGCTGATTAATTGGCCAATGAACAAATAGTTCATTATACAAAAAAGAATGGAAAAAGAGAACTCTACAGGGTGAACTTTTGTTTCATATAGCTGTCTTTCTTTTTTTTAAGTGCATTGAGGGTGTCCCAATTCTGTGTGTTCAATCTTAAGTTTGAAGCTTAAGAATTCATGAAGACTTTTGGAACTCCTTGTATTAAACTTTTCACAGTAACACAACTGTGCTAATAGTAGTAAATGGAACAATAATAATAATAAAATAATATCTAACATTTATATAGTACTAGTCATGTGCCAAGTACTTTACAATTTTTTTATTTCATTTTATCCTCACAATAGCCTTGGGATGCACATAGTATTATCCCCTTTTTACAGATGAGGAAACTTAGGCAAACAGAGATTTAAGTGACTTATCCAGGGTCACACAGCTACACTTCCTTGTTGCTGTCTGTGTCCCTTCTGAACTTGTTTTTGCTTCTTTTTTTTAATTGATGGTCTTTTCTTTTTTTGATTGTGTCTTTCACTTCCCAGAAACTCCATTGCAATAAATCACTTAAGTCAAGCAAAAAACATCATCACCATGTTGGCCTTGTCTGCAAATGTCTGTCTCATTCTGCACCTGTGATTGCTCCCTTCTCTGCCAAGAGACAGGAGGCCTGCTTCACAGCAGTCTGCTGAAGTCGTGATCACAACGCTGAAATCTTTCAGAGCCATGTGGTTGGTGCATAAATTGTTCTCCAGTTTCCACTTATTTTGCTTTGTTGGTTTCTACAAACCTTCTCAAGTTCACACTGATCATTTTTTAATAAGGCAATGTTTTCTTATATATTCCCTTCCCATCTTGCCCCAGTTCTTTTTTTTTTCTCCTTAATAGTATTTTTTCCAATTACATGTAAAGATAGTTTTCAAAATTCATTTTTGGAAAATTTTGAGTTCCAAATTTTTCTCCCCTCCCTCTTCTCTCCCCCCTCCCCAAGACAGCAAGCAATCTGATATAGGTTACACATGTATAAATCATGTTAAACATATTTCCACATTAGTCATGTTGTGAAAGAAGAATCAGAACAAAATGGAAGAACCATGAGAAAGAAAAAAAAAAACAAAATGAAAACAATGTGCTTCAATCTGCATTCATACTCCATAGTTCTTTCTTTGGACATGGTGAGCATTTTTCCATCATGAGTATTTTGAAATTGTCCTAGATCATTGTATTGCTGAGAAAATCATAGTTAATCATCGCACAATGTTATTGTTGCTGTGTACAATGTTCTGGTTCTGCTCATTTCATTCAGTATCAGTTCGTGTTGTCTTTCCAGGTTTTTCTGAAGTCTGCCTAATCATCATTTCTTTTTTTTGGAGGGGGGGGAGGGAAGGCAGGGCAGTTAGGGTTAAGTGACTTGCCCAAGGTCACACAGCTAGTAAGTGTTAAGTGTTTGAGGCTAGATATGAACTCAGGTCCTCCTGACTCCAAGGCCAGTGCTCTATTCACTGTGCCACCCAGCTGCCCCTGCTCATCATTTCTAATAGCAAAATATTATTCTATTACATTCATATACCACAACTTGTTCACTCATTCCAATTGATGGACATCCCTTCAATTTCCAATTCTTTGACACCTCAAAAAGAACTGCTACAAATATTTTTGTACATATGGGCCCTTTCCACTTTTTTATGATCTTTTTGATACAGACCTAGTAGTGATATTGATGGATCAAAGAGTATGCACAGTTTCAAATTTTGCTCTCCAGAATGGTTGGATCAGTTCACAACTCCACCAACAATGCATTAGTTTTCCAATTTTCCAACATTTATCATTTTCCCTTTCTGTCATATTAGCCAATTTGATAGGTGTGTACCTCAGAGTGGCTTTAATTTGCATTCCTCTGATCAATAGTGATTCAGGACATTTTATATAAGATTATAGATAGATTTAATTTCTTCCTCTGAAAACTGCCTGTTCATATCCTTTGACCATTTATCAATTAGGGAATGACTTGTATTCTTATAAATTTTCTCTATATATTTTAGAAATGAGGCCTTTATCACAAATACTGGCTGTAAAAATTGTTTCTCAGCTTTCTGCTTTCTTTCTAATCTTGGTTGTATTGGTTTTGTTTGTGCAAAACCTTTTTAATTTAATGTAATCAAAACTATTCATTTCACATTTCATAATATTCTCTATCTCTTATTTGTTCATAAATTATTCTTTTCTCCATAGATCTGATGGGTAAATGATTTCTTGCTCTCCTAATTCCTTGTCAGTATTCCCTTGTCGCTTTCTTTTCCCCCAACACACTTACACCCTCCATGTTGTCTGTGATCCAGTAACACAGGCCTCTTTGGGGTTCCACAAACAAGACCCTCCATCTCTCAGCTCTGGGTATTTTCTCAGGCTATCTCCCATGCCTGTAATGCTCTCCCTCCTCATCTCCACCTCCTGACTTCTCTGGCTTCCTTTATGTCTCAGTTAAAATCTTTCCCACTAAAAGAAGCTTTCCTCTTTAATGCTAGTACCCGCACCTCTATTGGTTATCTCCAATATATTCTTTGTCTTATATGCAGATAGCTTCTTTCATGCTGTCTCCCTATTAGACAATGAGAGACTTGAGATCAAGCATGTAATTTTACCTTTCTTTGTACCCCACCATTCAGCGGTTGACATTTGTTATTGCTCAGTCATTTAGTCATGTCTGACTCTTTGTGACCCTATTTGGGGTTTTCTTGGCAAAGACACTGGAGTGGTTTACCATTACCTTCTCCAGCGGAGTAAGGCAAATAAAAGTTAAGTGATTTGCTCAGGGTCACACAGCTAGTAAGTATCTGAGACCAGATCTGAACTCTGGTCTTTCTGACTCCAGGTCCAGCACTCTATCCACTTAGCCACCTACCTGTCTCCTGGCACATAGTAGATGCTTAATCAATACTTCTTGACTGACTAACTGCACGTAACACAATTTATTCATCCATTCCCCAACTAATGGGCACTCTCTTTGTTTCTAATCTTTTGCTATGACAAAAAGTACTGCTATGATATTTTTTGTACACATGAGGTCTTTCCTTCTGTCATTTTCTTAAGATAAATGTTTATAGATATTGTTTGTTCCTACAGCCTCTGCATTTCCCATGTATCCTTTCCAGACTTTGAGCCTTTCCAGATCCCTTTCTCTGAGACCCATCTCTTAAAACAAAGAATAAAAAAGAGTTTATTTACAGTTTAGGAAAACTAACCAACATATCAAAAAAAGTCAATATTCTATGAAGTTACACTTACACACATACACACACACACACACAGAGCCCTCCACCTCCACAATGAAGTAGGGGGAAGCTGTCTTCTTATATCCCTCCTTTGGGGACAAGTTTGATCATTATAATTTCACAGCATCCAGTTTCAATTGCTGTATTGTGGTTGTTCTTTCCATTTACACAGTTGTAGTCATGGTGACTACATTGGACTCATTGGAAAAGACCCTGATGTTCAGAAAGATTGAAGGCAAAAGGAGAAAGAAGATGGCAGAGGATGAGATGGATAGACAGTATCATGGAAACAATGAACATTAACTTGGGCAGACTTTGGGAGATAGTAGGTGATAGAAGGGCTTGGTGTGTGATGGTCCATGGGGTCATGAAAAAGTAGACACGACTGAATGATTGAATAACAACAACGACAGCCACAACAGTCATGGTGTATATTGTTTTCCTGGTTCTCCTAGTATCCGTTCACATAAGTCTTCCCAAGTTTCTCTGGATCCTTTGTATTCATCACTCCTTATGTCATAAAAATGTTCCATTCCATTCTATATCTGTAGTGCCAATGCAATATTCACAGTACTGATGGCCACTGTAAATTGGCATAGTACTCAAGTGCAAAATATAACAGACTCTCCACATAGAAGACAGAACTATTTATTCAGACACCAGAAAACCAAATCCCAAAACCAGTAAGCTGATTCCATCATAGTAGCAAAGAAGTTAATAAGCCATAACTGCACAGAGAGCCACAGCATCCTTTAGCCTTTCCACAAACCAACATTTACTCACAAGTCAAACTGTCTCCCTCAGATGCATCCTCTCCTCTCTCCAGTCTTTAACTCCTTTAACTCTCAGCTTCCTGTGGGCTCAGCTCTACCCTTTAGCAAACTCCTCCCACCACAGGCTCCATGTGATTTCATTAAGTCTATTAGGAGGCAGGGTATATCTTCAAAGTAGGGAAGGTCTTCAAATCCCCTTAGGCTTATTGAGGGGCAGAGAAGATCTTCAAAGTCCCATTACCATTACAATACCACAATTTGCTTTTTTTCCCCTTTTCCATTCCCCAGTTGATGGGCACCTACTTGGTTTACCAGTGTTTGCTACAACAAAAAGTAAGATTAGAAATATTTTTTTGGTATATGCAACCTTTTCTTCTTTGGGACATAGGTCTTGTAGTGATATTTCTTCTTTGGGGGGTGGGGAGTAGGGTGTAGTTTCAAATTGCTTTCAGAATGATTCATTATTCCACTTACAGTGAATTATTGTGCCTGTCCTAGACGGCTCCTCCAGTCTTTATATTCTGAATATGCATTTTTGTGTATGTGGCATCTCCTCCAATGGAACGTAAGCTTCAATGTCAGGGACTGTTACATTTCTGTCTTTGTATTCCTAGAACCTAGTACAATGCCTGGAATATAGAAAGTTCTTAATAAAGACTAGGTTACTGATTGACTAATTAATGAACTAAGTAGATTTGCATTAAAAATCAGCTTTGTATAGTTGAAAGAGCATTGACCAAAATTTATACCCTGGGGTTGGCATTTACTACACCACTGTGATCTATATCTATACACATACATATATGTATGTATAAAACATATATGTATGTATATACATACACACACAAATACACATATACATATATGTGTATATATATAAAATTTAGTTTGTTAAATATTTCCCAATTACATTAAAACTATTTTAACATTCACTTTTTGAAATTTCAAGTTTCAAATTCTTTTCCTCCCTCTCCCATTACTGGAGAAGGCAAGCAATATGAAATCAATTATACATGTGAAGTCATCCAAAACACATTTCCATATTAGCCATGTTGCAAAAGAAAACATACACACAAAACAAAAAAAATAAGGAAAATGGATAAAGTATGCTTCAATATGCTCTCTGAGTTCATCAGTCCTCTCTCTGTAGGTACTACCAGCATGATCTTGGACAATTCATGTAACCTTTGTGAGTTCCAGTTTATTAGTAAGTAAATCAAAGGAGTTGTACTTTCCTCTCCCAGCTCTGTTCCTGACACTGTGCAGGCTTCAAAAGTATGCCTTTGCTGCTATTTCATCCTGGAACTTTCCTCTGTGTCTAGTACCTCTTGTCCCTGGAATATCCAACCACACTTTCAGCCTTCTCAGCTTGGAATATCCCTCCACCAGGCTGGCAACCCTTCTCCTGTTGGTGAGTTCTACCTAGGACCTCCATTGTGGGAAAGGGCCACGGCCAGTCAAGACCTTATTCAGTTCCATGTTCTGTTCCTCCTCTTCTGGACTTCAAAACCATGTTCCTTTCCAGTTCCCTTTTCTCTGTTACCTTTTCCTATTGTAAGGTAACCTTGTTGAAGGCAGGGATTAGATTTGTTTTTGCTTGGATTTGAATCCCTAGAATTTAGCACAGGGCCTGGCACATAGCAAACCCTTAATAAATTCTTTTTTCCCTCCCTTCATCCTATTAGAAAATCTCTTCAAGCTCTCTATATAAATCCATGAGCCTCAGAATATGGATTGCCAAAGCCAGAAAGAATATTAGCTCCATTATTTAACTGGATTAAACTGCTTATTTAGCTAGCAGTATAAGTGAGTGTTCTCTGAGAAAGAGATCTTGAATTAGAAAGCTAGAATTATAGCATGGGAAAATTGAGATTCAGAGATGAAATAACTGTTTTACAATGACATAGCAGAACCTAGAACAGATCTCAGGTCCCCTGACTTACAGTTCAGGGCTATTTCCACTCAACAAATATTTCAGCTGGACATCAAAGCTCTGAACAAGGTAATGAAGCAGCCCCTATTCTCTGGACAAAGCCCATTGATGGTGCCCAGCCAATGTCCAGAAAGCTAAGTCATTGTTTCCCACTAATAACCTGGCATGTCCTTGAGGTAGTTCAAGGCTCCAGATACCTTTTCTCTGAGCAAGACCTTGGCATTCTCTTCATTTGGTTATATAAAGAGTTAGACTGGGTCAAGGAAAGCGGAATGAGGCAGGGATTGTGTTTGGAGCAATCTCATCATCTCTTTTTCATTGTACAACCTGACAGTGTCTGTAAGTAGGGGATCCTATTATTTCTAATCCTAGAACCATATTGTAGGAGGGAAATTGACAAGCTGGAGCAGAAGAGGGCACACCCAGAATGGTGAAAGACCACTAGGTGACAATGGTCTAGTCATGATAAGGATAAAGAATAGATTTCCCTGTGAAATAGGGGAGGAGAGGTAAAAGATTAGAAGATTGCGG
Organism: Petaurus breviceps papuanus; assembly: GCF_028583685.1. Classification (NCBI taxonomy): domain Eukaryota; kingdom Metazoa; phylum Chordata; class Mammalia; order Diprotodontia; family Petauridae; genus Petaurus; species Petaurus breviceps. The sequence goes on along the minus strand of NW_027187460.1, from coordinate 836,393 downwards.
TCAGAGAATTCAAAGGAAACACAATTCTAGAAAGATGGTAAAATCACCTGGCAATGGCAATGTCTGTAGTTTATGTGAAGTTGAAGTAGTGAAGGAGGTCCTTGGGGTTGATGGTATTGAGAAATTGCGTAGTCAACTTGTCAGCAAGATCAATGGTATGAACACTAACATCCCCAAGGATAATGGCAGGCAATAGAGTGAAGAAGAAAACCAGGAGTCAAGGTCACTGAGGAAGTTTGAAGAATGACTTGGGTAAGAGAAAAAAAGCAGGCAGAATCCACAGGTGTCAAGTTAAAATATTAGGATAAAGTCATATAAATGATTGCCCTGACTCCAAGTGAAGAAAGGTCATTGAAAGATGGAGGAGACAAGGACAATAAAGAGACACAAGGTGAACATGAGCAGGGTGTAATACATTACACATGGAGAAGTGCACAGGACCAGTGTAGTGGATGTCATCAGAAAGATATATGGCTAAAATAAAATTAGTCAGTCCTGTACAGAGAGAGAAATATGACTTGTGGGCAACTAACACACTCCATGGGCATTCACATATCAGGAAACTGAGGCAAACATAATTGTGTTATCCCTTGCCATATATGTAAGTTTTACACATATATACTTCACTACCTTACACTTTACTTTTGTGCTCATCCTCTCCATAAAAGTTGTGTGGGAGAGGACTCCCACGTATTTTTTTATACTTTTATTTTATATTTTTTTATTTTATACCAACTCTTCTTACTATACTGAGTAAATGCTTTTATTAAAAGTAAATTGTCTGATTGATAATGAGGAGCACACCGGTAGAGGTTTATGAGCAACAATGTTAGAAATATTGCCTCTGAAGCTTGCTCCTAGAATCCTAAGAGTAGAAATGCCCTTTGGGAGAATCTAAACATCCAAAATGAGTTAGGGGAGTAACCTCAAAGTGGGTACTACACACTGTGCTTCCTCTCTTTTGCTGGACCATCTGTCCCCCAGAAACTGGGTGTGGCCCCTATAAAAGGAACACATCATAACAACGTTAGCTTTTCCCAATGAAATAACAAATTCTATCCCCATCCATAACAACAAAAAATAATAGCTGCCATTTATATAGCACTTTAAAGTTGGCAAAGCACCTTAGATAGCATATCATTTGATGCTTATAACAACCCTGTGAGTTAGGTGCTATAATTTTATAGCTGAAGAAACTGAAGTTGAGGCCTAGAAAGTTCCCAAACTGGAGATATTGGGGATTCAAATCTTTGAGGTATGTTGCAGATTTTCTGATGCAATGTCTTTCTCACAGAAAGAAGAAAATCCCTTGCAAAGCTCAGGAAGGAAAAGCCATGGAATTATTTGAATAGTACAATTTTAGTGAGAAGGGAATTGCTTGTTCATAAGCCCAAATTTTTGTTTGACATTCAAAGGGGAATCCATACCAGAGATTAACATTACAAGTCTATGAGGTACTACGTAGGAGCTCATGGGAAGATCAAAGTGTGATAGTAATGGCAATTAAAGATTCCTCTGTATTGGCTTGGTTTTCAAATTGATTGTGTTAAAACCCAGAGTTTGTTAATCCCACCTGTGGGATGGGCTTGTTGATGTGAAAAGAAAGTCCTGAATTGGGAGGAGCTGGTGACGTAGATTTGGAGACACAAGAGAGAGGCGGAAGATCTTTTTTGGTAGCAGCACCTCGTGGAGAGAGAGAGACTAAGAGAATTGCTGGTGGCCGCTTTGAATTGCCCTGGACTTTTGAGACCTGCCCCCTGAGCTGCCAAGGACTGAGGAGACATGGCTGTTTTGCTGGTACTTTGTCTGTCTGTTTTGATGTTGTTTTGCCAGATTTGTCCACTGGTGAAAGACAGTCCT
>NW_027187460.1:821308-834433 GCF_028583685.1 Petaurus breviceps papuanus | reverse complement strand
GAGAGACTAAGAGAATTGCTGGTGGCTGCTTTGAATTGCCCTGGACTTTTGAGACCTGCCCCCTGAGCTGCCAAGGACTGAGGAGACATGGCTGTTTTGCTGGTACTTTGTCTGTCTGTTTTGATGTTATTTTGCCAGATTTGTCCACTGGTGAAAGACTGTCCTTTTGTTGAAGAAGTCCTGGAACCTGGCTGTTCGCTAAGAAGGCTTGAGACTGTCCTGCAGACAGAGAGTGAATACTGTCCACTGGTGAGGGACAGTACTGTTGTTGCAGGGGTCTGGAGACTGTCCTGCAGACAGAGTGAATACTGTCCACTGGTGAGGGACAGTGCTGTTGTTGCAGGGGTCTGGGAGCCTTTCTGTTGGTTCAGAAGCCCTGAAGAAGGATTTTCTTGTTGTATGTTTACAGAAATCCTGGGAGAGGGCTTTGCTAATGTGTTCAGGGGTTCTAGGACTGTTCTACAGACAGAGGATAAATTCATGAAGGGACTGGCAATGTATCTTATGGCCTTGCTAAGCCTTGTCTCCCCAGGAACTAAGATTGCTGAGAACTTGCCTTGTGTCAAGATGAAGAAAAGACCTCCATTTGGGTATTAAGTGCTGTGTTTAAACTTGATGTAACTCTGGGGTAGATTCAATTGTGATCCAGGGGTGGGGAACTTTTGACCTTATGTTTGGAAACTAATCTCCATTTGAGAAGAGGGGCTTTGTGGTGGACTTAATTAAGGTATAGCCTAGGGGTGGAGAAGTATTTAGAACGGAGACTTTGTAATTGATTGAATGATTGGAAGGTCCTGGGGTGGGGTAGTACTTGGAGATTATTTTATCACACTTAGTAAATGCTGTATTTTGAATGATGTCATGTTTTGATCTTCTCTGTTCTTGGTTTGTCACTGAATAAAATAGAGAGCACCTATGCTGGTATTTTGAACCTGGGAAGTTGCCTTCTTTTGGCATTACATTACACAAAGATACCCTAAAATGTCAAAGTGTTGCCTTGCCCTGTACAAGAGGGGAGTTAGTGGGCTATTAGAGCATTTTATGTGTTGCTGCATCTGTTTATGAACTCCTGTTAAGTCCTGTGCTTCATCTGCATTTTCTTTGGGTTCAAATAAAAGTTTTCCTATCCATGTACATTCTTTAATCATCTCGAGGTTCTGTATAGGAAGAGATACCCTGCTACCCACATCTAAGGAATCCTAGGTTTAAATCACCTGTAAGCTATAGTCACAAACTTTTCTGGAGTAACTCCAGGTCAGAGTAATGAACCAAAGTGAGAAAATTATCTTCCTGGATTATACTTGGTTTATGTGACTTCAGACTCTTGGTGGGGGAGAGGGGGAGGAGGGGTTAGAGCACAGGTACATCTATAATGGAGTATTCCCTATTGAAGTCCTCTTTCATTAAGGTTCAACTCAGAAGTCCTTCCCAAAACACCTTGTACCTTGACTATTTTGCAATGAAGCCTTCCTTGACCTTCTGCTTTTATTCCATCCTCAGAAAAGAGTGATCTTTTCCTCCTTAAACATCTTAGTCTTGTGTTTAGATTTCTTTCTTGCCCCATTACATTTTATCTCACACACACACAGATATATATTTACACAAACACACACAAATACATTTATTTTATTTTATTCCCTACCCCCAAATACAGGTTAATTTTTTTTTTTACCATTTCTTTTTTAAAAGTTTTGAGTTTCAAGTTCTATCCCTTCCTCCCTCCCTCACTCCCCTTCCCACTCCGAGAAGGCAAGCAAACAGATATAGGTTATATATGTGCAACCACATAAAACATTTCCATATTAGTAATTTTGCATTAAATTTTATCTTACACTATATTTATTTGTATAAATATTGTATACTTTACTCTCCTCACTCCCTTACTGGACTATAAGCTCCTTGAGCGTAAGATTGTCTTGTTTTATACAGTGCCAACCTATAAGCCTTCTACAAAGTAGGGGCTTTAAGTCATGTTAGTAGAACTGAAGAGGCCATGAGGAGGAAGGGGAATGCCATGCTAGCTTCCTAGGCCTGTAAATGAAGGATTGTGAGAGAAGGAGCAGCCAGCAAGGGAGGGGGTGATGGTGGATGTGGTATGTCTAGTACAGATACCTGTGTATGAATACATGTATATGCACATGTATATACATATATATAAATATGCAAACCTAGCTATACATATGTCCATATATAGACACATACATGCATGTATATGTAGGTATGTGTGTATAGAATATCTCCTCCAATAAACATTTCTTTAAGACAGGGATTACATTCTATCACCATTTCACCATTGTTTACTAAATATCCAACCATGAAACCAAAGGCTTCCTAGGTCATCAAAGAAGTCAATGATTAGCATGGTATGATCCCATAATCTCCCAAGCCATCGCTTCCTTCCAAGTATTTTTTCTACATTCAAGGGGATGGATACTGCGAATGCTTAGAAAACTACATCCCTTCATATGGGCTTCTCAACCAGAAGTTTCCTTGTCTTCATGAAGTTCCCCACAATGACTGTTCCATCCAGAAACTATCCTATAAAATCCTCTGCCTTTTCACTGGCCTTGCCCTGTGCCTGGAATGCACTCCCTCCTCTCCTCTACCTCTTGGAATCCCTTTCTTATTTTAAGATGCACCTTTAGCACCATCTTCTCCATGAAACCTTTCCTGATCCCCCCAACTGCTAGTGTCCTTCCCAAAACACCTTGCACCTTGACTATTTTGCATTTCTTCTCTTTTTATTCTGTGGTTGTTGTTCAGTCTTTTTATTCCTATCCAACTCTTCATGACCCCACTGGGAGTGATCTTGGCAGAGATACTGGAGTGTTTTGCCATTTCCTTCTCCAGCTCCTTTTACAGGTGAGGAAACTGAGGCAAACAGCATTAAATGACTTGCCTAGGGTCAGACAGCTCATAAGTGTCTAAGGCCAGATTGAACTCAAGGGGATGAGTCTTCCTGACTCCAGGCTTAGCTTTCTATCCGCTGTGTCACCTAGGCTGCCCTTACTTAATTCTGTACAGACTTACATAAGTGTTTATTGTTTTCCCCAATGAGTGAAAGCACCTGGAGAGTAGAGACTGTTTCGTGCTTTGTACCTGTATCCTGTCCCTGCCTCTGCCAGTGACTGGAACACAGTAAGTGATTTAAAAACAAACCAACAAACAATAAACTTTGCAGACTGATGAATTGCAAATCCAATCATTTTATTTTTTTAAGGGAATGTTCGAAGAATAAAGACAACCAGACTCTACAGGCCCCGTGGGGAAGAGAAGACAAAGGGAATCACCAGGGAATGTACAGTGGGATTAAGCCACTGCAGATGTCTGTCAAATAATCTTTTTCAGCAGCTCTTTCACTGGAAAATATAAGTCCAAACAAGATAAAAAATAACAACAAACACATGTACAAAACAAAAGGGACGATGAGTAGAGAGGCAGTGGGAAGGGGGGGTGGGGCGGGACAAGAACACTGGATCCGATGGTGAGGGGCCTGGGATGCAATCCCAGCTCCCACACTGACTAGCTATGAGGCTCTGGGCAGTCATTTTACCCTGTAAGCCTCAGTTTCCTCCTCCACAAAACAGGGATTATAGACATCACATCCCCTGACCTCTCAAGGCTATAGTGAAGGAAGGACTTTGTTAAGCACTCTAGAAATGTCTGTGATTACTATCAAGCTCCAAGTTATTGGTAACTTCTAGCCTATGACCTAAAGTTCCCAGAGAGGATGTTCCTAATGGATGAGGACTTATAATTGCAAGCATATAGATGCTTACCCATCTGATTCACTGATTTTATCTTGGAGCTGCCCAAGAGTTCCCTAAGTATGGGGCAGGAGCCACAATTGTCCCTTTTTCTCCATGGAAGAGCTGGGGGCTGGTAGCCTTTGTTAAAGCAGGGTTAGAACCTAGCATTCTAAAAAAAATATTCCCTCAAGGAATCAGCTCCAAAGTCCAGTCAGTAAAAGAGATTGAACCATAGGAAAAGGTAGATTTACAAACAACAATGTGATGGAATTACAGATGTTGAAGTTATATGGAGACTTCACAAATCACCCACAGCCCTTGCTCCATTTTCTCAAGGAAGAAATTGAGGGCCAGAGAGGTTAAGTTACTTACCCAAGGTCACATAGCTAGCAAGTGAATAACAGAACCAGGATTTGAAAACATGGACATCTTTACCAATGGAATTTTGAGGGGCCAATTACAGAACCAACAGGGAAGAGATTCTATTCTTACTAAAAGGAGTATGAGCAGCTTGAGGGAAGGGGTAGTTTCAGTCCTCTAGCCCAATATATTGCAGTATAATCCTAAAGTAGGTCCAGAAGAAACTAGCGGTAAAGCCCGATACTGCGATGTTGGAGAAATAGGTCGATACCTCCATGGAATAATGTAACTGATTGCAAAAGTGAAAAGTACAACATAAAGCATGATACATCCTTGCATCGATGAAAAGCGGTGTGGGTAACTCACAGTCGGATGCGCAGGATTGTCTAACATTTTTTTCACCATCTTTTCCTTCTAAAAAAAGAGAAAAGAAAAGATTTCTGTAATCATGGCAGGCTTTCTCTTAAATTCACTAGTCATGCATTTGCATCTAGAAATAGACTGGCCACAACCTAACCAAACACAGACATGCCACTCTGCCACCTTCCCAGGGCTATACTCACCAAGTCATTTGTAATAATATCATTAGTCCTTTTGAGCCAAGCCCTAACCTAAGTTGGAGATTCCTTACTATACCATTCTTCCACTAGTTCCAAAATACAAACAATCAACCAAAGAAACAAAAAACAAACCTTTAGCTCAGTTCTGCTGTCTGGTCTGAGGATATATGCTTCAGTTGGTGCATTCTGAATTCCTATTACTTCGACCTATTAATTCTTACTTTGGCCCTTTTAGACTAAGCTCAGTCTATGTTCTGTCTCATTTGATCCTCATAACAACGCTGGAAGATAAGTGCTGTTGTTATACCTATTTCACAGATGAGGAAACTGAGGCAGACAGAGGTAGAGTGACCCATCTAGTATTACTCAGCTAGGCAATGTCTGGACAGATTTGAACTCGGGCCTTCCTGACTCTAGGTCCAATGGTTTCTCTATCTGCTCCCTCATGCTCCAGAAAAAGGTTAAGAACTTTTACTCCAAGAATTGTTAACATCAGATAAACTTTGTCTAGAGAGCACAGGAAGAACAGGATGGCTCCCTGTGACCTTTGAATTTCTCCTGAAGCTGGGTTTCATTGCCCAAGGTCCCTTTGTGACCTTACTTTCAATAGGTTAGTAACCCTGCATGGGTGGGGAACCTGCGGCTTCAAGGCCACATGTGACGTTCTATGTCCTCAGGTGTAGCCTTTGGAATGAGTCCAAGTTTTATAGAAAGAAACCTTTTTTTTTGCTTTTTTGGAGGGGGAGGGCAGGGCAGTTGGGGTTAAGTGACTTGCCCAAGGTCACACGGCTAGTTTTGTGTCACGTGTCTGAGGCCAGATTTGAACTCCATTCCTCCTGACTCCAGGGCCGGTGCTCTATTCACTGAGCCACCTAGCCACCCTTGAACAGATCCTTTTATTAAGGGTATTTGTTCTGTGAAGTTTGGATTCAGTCAAAAGGTTGCACTTGAGGGGCTAGGGGGCCACATGTGGCCTTGGGGCCACAGGTTCTCCACCCCTGGATAGTTTCAGAAAGTTTCCACATTCCTTCCAGAACCTACTCCCAGTTGAGAATGCTCTGCTTGAGTTATGGCAAAGCAAGGTAACTTACCATAGACGACCATATGGCAGAAGCCCTTGCTGCTGTTACACAGTTTGCCGTTTTCACATTTGTAGGAGCCAGGCTGCATGCACTCATAGCATACAACAGACTCTGCTGTCCCAAGAGAAGACATGACTCAATTCAGTCAAGTGGGAAATTACTACAAATTCCTTCATTTGTTCCTTGGTGCATTCGTGCCCTTGTCCACCCACCATTCACTCATTCATTCATCCAAAATACACTGAGGATAGCTAGGTGTCAGGAAGGCCTCCCTCCATAGAGAATATTCTTTCCCTTTGTCCTGGAGTTCATCTATACCTCTAGGCTGCTCACACTGGGAGCAGGGATGAGGTAGGGATCATGGGCTCCATTCATTCCTCTAGAGAGAATGGAGGACCACGGGGCCTGATTATCCACCCTGCCTTTCTTGGTGCTGTCACTGGCCCTACTGATGGAATCTCATCCCCGGGCCTTGCCATCTGTCTTGCCATAGAACCCTTAGGATTTCTGAGCCTTTCTCTTGGCCCTGTAGCTACAGTTTCTTTTACATGTTGTCTTCCCTAGGTAGAAAATCAAATTCAAGTCAATGATTATGTATTAAGTGCTTAGTTATGTCAGGCAGTGGGCTAAATGTTGGTGTGAGATCTTTAAGACGAGGGACTGTCTTGCTTTTTCTTTTTGTATCCCTAGCCCTTGGCATGGTATATGGCACATAGTAAGTGCTTTTTTATTCACTTATGAAGTGCCTACTGTGTGCAGAATCCCATTTCTCAGTGCTGAGAGATACACCATTTGATTCTTCAAGAAGCTCAATCTAGTGAGGGGATACTGCATGCACACATACAACTCTATGTATGGTATTACATACTGAGTACTTTGGAGAGATGCAGATAAAGTGCCATTGACTTCAGAGAGGGGAGGCCATTACCAAGATGGGACATCAGGAATGGCTTCACCGGCAAATCACTGAACCTCTTTCTGCCTCCGTTTCCTCACTTGTAAAATAAAGGGATTATAGGAGATGGACCCTTCCGGTTCTAAATTTTTGGTCCTATGATCCTCAGGGTTGAAAAGTAAGGACATTCTTTTCTATTCTCTATTTTCTATTCTCATAGCTCTCCCATGGTGCCATTTGCTGAGCTCACCTGGTTCGAAAGGAGGTGTGCTTGTGCTGAGGCTCCCCTTTAGATAGAGGACAAGAAGTAGGACAATCAGCAGAGCTTTCATTTCTCCCAGTCTTCAGTTTCAAACAGAGGATAGGGTTAGTATTTCTGAATGAGATCGCTGCAGATCAATGGAATTTGAAGAGCTCTAGGTGTCACTGGGGATAAAAAAAAAAAGATACAGATACCATTTTTGTCCTTAAGAAGCATAGCATATAATAATAAAGTGTGGGGGTAGGGTGGGGTGGGGACAGGATGTGAACAAATAAGTATGCTATTGGATAGCATTCGACAGTGACAAAGAAGAGGCAGGCAAATGTACCTGGGAGAAATGTGAGGTGGGGGCAATACCTTTCATGTGGGGCCAGAGAGGAGCAGATCAAGAAAGGCTTGATGGAGGAGATGGTACCCAAGCTGGACCTTTGCAGGAGGGAGAAAGTTCAAGAAATGGAGATGGGGAGAGAGTCTAATACAAAAGGGGAAGTATTCTGAACAAAGACACAGAAATTTTCCCAATAAGAATGGTCAGAGCTAGTACCTCTGACATGTTCTAGCTGTGTGGTCATGGGGAAGCAACTTTATGAGTCTGAGGCAACTCCCTTCGACCAGTGTTTCTTAAAACCACGACACCATATCGGGGTATGTCACTGAATGCGGGGAGTGGTGAAAAACTGGGCAACAGCAAAAGGTTTCTGAACACACAAACACCAAAAATCAATTCAAAGACAAATGTATTATGAATTCAAGGTGTTTCTAGAAGCACTTGCCCAAGGCACATCACACTTCACTGTAGCTTTCCTTCTGAAAACACAGCATGTGCACTTTGCATCCTGCATGCCATCATGGCCACAGGACTCCAAGAAACTCTTCCAGAAACACCTCAGCTCCCATTCAAAACTATTATATGTTATAAATAGCAGTGTTTTTCTTGTACATACAAAAACTTTCATTCAATGAATTCTGTCTTGGGATTAGGGCAGAGTTTCCAACAATTTCTGAAATGGCCCTAAACAGATTTCTGACATTTTGTACTATGTATTTATGTGAAGCAGCATTTTCAGCATTGATGATAATAAAATCAAAATATCAGTCAAGTCTGAAAAACATTGAAGATGGTCTATGTCCTGTCAGTATCAACTATTCTGCCAAGATTTAATTCTTTGTGTAACAATAAACAAGTATATACATCTCATTGGTATGAACATTTGCTTTCTCCTTTAATTAATGGTAAAATTTTATGTACACCAAAGAATTGTTTCAAAATAAATTTCTTTATGATTTATTATCAGTAAATGTTTGATTTGTATACCTATTTTATATAATTATCTCCCTGGGCTGGTGTAAAAATTCTCAGGTGCAAAAGGATTATGAGTGAAAAAAGTTTAAGAAGCCCTGCCTTAGACTGAATCAGAGAAGGCTTTGGATCTGAGGTAGAGAAAGTTCCCACACCAAGGAAATTACAGATTTCTTTCTCTCCCTCCCTCTTCCTTCTTTCTCTGTCTTTTACTCTCTCCTCCTTCTCTTTCCCTCTCCTTTTTCTCTCTTGCTCCCTCTCTTTTTCTCTCCCTCTCTCATCTCTATCTTCCTCTTTCACTCCCTCCCTTCTGTCCTTCTCTCTCTCTCCATCCCTTTTTCTGTCTCTCCCTTCCTTTCTCCCCCCCCTCCTCTCTCTCTCTCTGTTTCTCTCTCTCCCTGTTTCTCTCTCTCTCCCTCTTTTTCTCATTCTCTCTCTCATTCTGTCTTTCTCTCCCCCCTCCCTTTGTCTCAGTCTCTGTGATTTCATCAGTTCTAATATTACCTCTCTATTAAGGACTCCCAGATCTATAGATCCAGCCCCACTCTGATGAATGTTTCCAAACCGGATGTGCCTTGGACCCTGATAATCATTAATATCCTATTTTGGCCAAAGTCTGAATTAATCTAACAAACTTCTTTGGTTGATTTTAAAATGCCTTTCCCTGTGTTAGCAACTTCAAAGACAGAGGTGAGATTCCCCTTATCTTGGGACTTCTCCACGTGAGAGCAAAACAGCCATCCTGAGACCATAAAATATAAATAGGCCCTGCCCTGGTCCTTGTCAATTTGCATTTACAGCCAAGGAACTCTGCTTCACTTGTAGATCTGCTTCACAAATGGAAGTCATAAAGTTTTGTGACATGATCATCCTGAATCGGGATGGCTCTAAAAATGTATAAAACGTCTTATGATTCCTCTGTTCACCAGTCAGGACTTCAGTCCTGCACTCTTAAGGGGATACGGAATAAATAATGTAATTTTTACATTATTTTTTTACATTAATTATTTTACATTATTTGTTTGTCTCCTTTAACCAAACTTTTTCTAAAGGTCGACAACCTCTTGAAATCCACCTGGCCAGATCTGAACTCTTCATCTTTCCTCTGCAAATGCACCCTTTCCCAAGCTCCACATTTGGGTCGGACTTTCCATTTCCCTGGCTTGTGCCTCTGCTGCCAACCCTGACTCCTGACTCTCGGGGACCCATCGCTGCCTTCACATCTCGGGCTTCTGAGCCCTTCTTTCCACGGCCCCCATTCCCCCGAGGCCCCAGACTCGGTCTCCCCTCTTCCTTACTGCATCAGCCTCCTGACTGCTCTCCCTACTCAGCTCAAGGGCTCTGCCCAGGTTCCTTCAATCACCTTCTCCTAGGCACCCCTCCCCCTCTCCCCCACCCCCTCTGCCTCTCCCCTACTCCCCCCCTCCTCTGCCTCCCCCCCCCCCTCCTCACCTCTGCATTCTCTTTACCCCCTCCCCCACAGTTCCTTCCTAGCTTCTCTCCCCTCCCCCACCCCCTCTTCTGGATCCTCTCTCCTCCCCTTCTCCCCTCCCCTTCCCTTCTCTAATACCTCTCCTCATTCCCTCTCTCTAGTACACCTTACCCTCTCCGGCTGCTCCCTCACCTGCCCAGACCTCACCAGGAGGCCGCGGCCGGTAGAGTCACTGCCGCGTTCTGGGCCCCTACTTCCTGGGAAGGCAGGTCCTCGCTGCCTGCACTCCCTCCCACAACCAGCAGGGGTCACCTGCAAATATCTCCCTCCCCCATCCCCTGGAGAGGTGGGAGGTACTTGCTATATGACCCTGGGCAAGTCCTTTCCCCTCTCTGGTCCCCTAAGTCCCCGGGGGATCCACATTTAAGGGTCACAGATCAGAGAGGTGGGAAGGTCCTCATAGGTCAGCTAGTCCAAGCCCCTCATTGGACAGATGAGGAAACTGAGGCCGGGGAAAGCGAAGCAACTTGCCACGATCACATGGGTCATCGCGCACCAGTGCTGACATCTGAACTCAGATCCTCTTCCCCCACAGACCGTGCAGAAGTACAGAGGGTGGGCCGGGGGAGGGGCGCTGGGGCTTTGGGCCTGGAGGGGAGGCCCCTGGCGGCACGTGGCCGCGGCACTCCGAGGCTTCACCCTGGGAGGCAGCGGCGGCCCCAGGGGCGCGCTCACGGCCCCGCCCCCTCAGTCCCGGCACCTTTGGTCCCGGCCTGGCCGCGTGTGACCAAGATGGGGCAGAGCTTGGGGGGCAGCTGCCGAGCCTGGGGATGTTCGACCTGGAGGGAACACGGGGTGGAGGCCTGGGGAAATCAGGGGGGGACGCTGCCTGGGGCCGGCCAGAGGGCTCTGCCGGGTCGGCTCGTTAGGCCCTCATGACAGCTCTGTGAGAGGTGGGCGCAGCAGCCATCCCCATTTATAGGTGAGGAAACTGAGGCAGGCAGAGGTGAAGCGACTTGGCCAGGGTCACACAGCTAGTACATGCCCGAGTCTGGAATGAGAGAGAGACCGGCAGAGAGAAAGACAGAGAAAGGGGGAGAGATTGGCGGCTTGGTGAAGGAGGCAGTGAATAGAGAATTGGCCCCGGAGTCAGGAGGACCTGAGTTCAAATGTGATCCAACACAACACAAAAAACTAGCAGGTAGTGAGTCTTCCTTCCCTCCTGAGCAAAGGGACTGGGTCATGTGGTCGGGGGATTCTTAGTAGGGCAGGGGCTGGATCTGAGGGCTTGTAAAGCCCCTCCCTCTCCTTAGCTTATGTCCCTCAACATCAGGGACCAAATGACTTGTATTTATATCCTTAGCAGCTATGAGAGGATTTGGCCCAGAATAGGTGCCATTCCTTCACCCAAAGCTTCACCCTGTTCAGGCCTTTAATATTTTTTTATTTTGAAAAAAAGTAAAAAAAAAAAGCACTTGAAAAATGCCAAATGGATGAATGAGCAAGCTGTCCCTGGCCCTCTTGTTGTAAAGCATAAGCAAATCACTTAGAAAATATGAATGCACCAAGGGATCGTGCACTAGGGCTCCAGTCTTTCTATCCTGTGCCATCTGGTGCTGACCCACATAGATGGTCAGTGCTATCCCAGGTCAGCCTGCTGCTAACCCATGCAGATGCTTAGGGATCTTGGGAATGTGTGATGATGAGTAAGAGAGGAGCCCTAGACCTAAGGCAGGCCCAGACAAGTGGCACTGGGCCTGGAGCCAGGAAGTCAGTCTTCCTGAGTTCAAATCCAGTCTTCGTGGCCTTGGGCAAGTTATACAACCCTGTTCGCCTCAGTTTCCTCCTCTTATAAAATGAACTGGAGAAGGAAATGGCAAAAGCACTCCAGGATCTTTGTCAGGAAAACCCCAAATGGGGTCAGGAATAGTCGGACACGACTGAACAGCTGATCTGTCCCTGAATCACAGGATGCACAAGTATTCTGTGACTATTTCTTGTGGGCTTACTGCATAGTGAGGAAAGAACAAAAAACCCTTTTAATTATTAGCATGCAAAAGCACGGTCTGGTAAGGTGACATTCTTTCTTTCCTGGTATGATCCAAGGGAGGAAATCCTATAAATCGCCCTTAGAGAAGAAATCTTGGGCCCTTCTCTCCTCTCCTGGGCAGATATGGAATTGATTTCTCTCCTATGTTTTGTTTCTTCTTTGCTGTTCTTTGATGAATGGGTATCAGAGATATGTAAGATAATATTTGTAGAGCTCTATAATTCTTTCAAAGAGAATATAAATCTTCCTCCTCCTTCTCCTCCTCCTCCTCCTCCGCCTTTTTCTTCTCCTCCTCCTCCTCCTCCTTTTTCTTCTCCTTCTCCTCCTCCTCCTTTTTCTTCTCCTTCTCCTCCTCCTCCTCCTCCTTTTTCTTCTCCTCCTCCTCCTTCTCCTCCTCCTTCTTCTCCTCCTTCTCCTTCTTTTCCTTCTCCCTCCTCCTCCCACTTCTTCTTCTCCCTCCATAGGCAGCTAAGTGGAACAGTGAACAGAGCACTGGTCCTGGAGTCAGGAAGACATAAATTCAAATCCAGATTCATATACTCAATAGCTGCATGATCCTGGATAAGTCACTTAATCTTTGCCTCAGTTTCCTCAATTGTAAAACAAAGATCACAACAGCCCTACCTCCCAAGGTTGTTGTAAGGATCAAATGAGATAATATTTGTAAAGCAGTTGGCCCAGTGCCTGGCACATCCTAGGCACTTTGTAAATTCTTACTCCATTAATCATCAGTGACAGAACAGACAAGTCTTTGGCCTTTCGAGCTTTGGCAGGTTAGAAGCATCACCAGAGGTGAAGTGGTTGTGTCCCCTCCTTCAGGATCCAGGCCTGCAGTGAATGGACTTAGTGGTTTCAGCACTGTGTCCTGCAGGGGATGTAGCGACTTGTTTTCTGGCTGTGCCAGACTCGGGACTTGAACTCGGTGGTGAGCACACTGTCCCCAGGGACCAGGTGAAGAAAGGGGAGTGTGCTCTAGTTCAAGGGGAGAGTTTTTAAAATTTCAGTTGTGTTTTCTCAGCCCATATTGCTTTGTAAAATCTAATTGACATTAACTGATTTATCAATACTGAAGCTAAATCCACTGCTTAAATTAAGAGAGGAGTGCTAATCGCTGGTATTGATAACGGTAAGGAAATATTAATTGACACTGGGTCATTGCAACTGGGGGAAGGCATATGCAGGAGTGGGGCTTGAGCTGTTAGTATCAGAAGAATCATCCCAGCCCTTTGGGGTTATCCCTGGAACACTGTGGAAGAAGCGGAGCTGCCCTCTGGGGGCCTAACTTGTCAGTTCAAGTGACTCAGACTCTAAACACTTGCTGGGTGACTGTGGCTAAGTCAATTAACTTCTCTGAACCTCAGGCAACTCTCTAAGACTTATCTAGACCGGGTACCCCGCATGTCATGGAGCCCTGATGTGTTTACACATGAGGGGT
>NW_027187460.1:754752-821298 GCF_028583685.1 Petaurus breviceps papuanus | reverse complement strand
CCTGATGTGTTTACACATGAGGGGTGTAATGACTTACTCTAGACCAGTACCTAAACTTGGGTCTTACAAAGAAGGAACACTAGGTAGAGCACTGGGCATGGAGTCAGGAGGAAATGAGTTCAGATCTGGCCTCTGATGTTTACTAGCTGTGTGACCCTGGGCAAGTCATTTAACTGCTATCTGCCTCACTTTCCCCATCTGTAATATGGGTTCAATAATAGCATCCATTTTACAGGGTTAAAGATCTAATGAAATCTTAACAAAACTTAAAGAGCAATGTGAATGTTTCTTATTTTTAATCTGCCTTCAAGCCCAGTGACTTTCCCACAGGCCCCCATGGTATCAGCCACTGTTCAATGATATCTCCTGGCAATAACCATGTGAAATAAAAACACAGGTGTGGATGTTACTTTCTCCCACTTATATCGAACAACAATCACATACGTTGTAGACAGTGCATACCTTTGAGTCTTCAAAGCTGTAGTCATCTAAGGCCTTATACACATGGCAGAAAAAGGACTCCACTGCTGGGAAGAAGCAGAAAGCAGAAGAATCTGTGTTATGCATGAATCTGATCCCCTCATTCCTCTGCTCAATAGCATTCTGTGGGTCCCTAGTGCTCCCTGAGAAAACTTCAGACCCTTCTGTCTTACATGGAAGGCTCTCCACAACGTGGGGGTCACCTGACCTCTCCAGCCACACCTTGTAACAAAGCTCTCTTCCCATGGAAGCTTCTCTGCAGCTAAACTGGCCTTTCCTCTGATCCCGAAATTCTCCCAAACCCCTGGGCTTTTTAATGCCTGGATTGCCTTCTCCCTCCCTCTTCACACACTGCAGTTAACTTAGACAAAGGGCAGGGTTCCAGCCCTACCTCGGTGCCTTTTTAGAGTCTGATGTTGGAGGAGTCATTTAGCATCACTAGGTCTCAGTTTCCTTAACTGTAAAATAAAGATGTTGGACGAAATGACCGCTACCAGGCATTCTCACTCTAAATCTGTGGTCTTAGAAATTCCTAACCATCCCTTAATGAATAACTTAAATGCTTCCTTTTCCATGAAACCTTCCTGTATTGTTCCCCAGAGATCACTTGGAATCCTTCTAATGCAATTGATATCAAATGTTTTATATTATATTTATGTGTGACCCTGACTAGACCCCGAGCTCAGTGTGTAAGGACTATGTCCTGTCTTAGCTTTTTGTCTCCCTCAGAGCCAGTTCCCTGCACATAATGAAGTTAAACATTTATGTACTTGTCTTAACATTTTATCTGACTATAAGCTCTATGAGGACCGTATTTTATTTAAGTTTTATCTCTTCCCCACTGGAAATGGAAACTATATACAGCAGGGGCTTAATAAATGTTTGTGCAATGAAAAGAAATATAAAAAATAGAAAGCTTGCCTTCTGCCATGGCAGAGAACAGCCACAGACTTTTTTTTTTTTTGGGGGGGGGGGGAGAAACCCTTTTGACCTTGCTCTTGAACTTGAGCTGATTTCTGGGAAGACTCATACAACTGGAGAATTGGAAGGGACATCTGTGGCTTAATCTTGTCCAACCCAGAAAGAAGAGAAATCTTTGAGGGCAGATATACAGAAGCCATTGGAACTGATGGAGGGTTGTGCCAACACAGCCACAGCTATGGCCAGAAGCAGGGGGTAATGGAGGAGCTACAAGTCCAAGTGTGAGCCAAACTGGACCCTCACTACTGACCAAGTGGGATCCAAGAGGGCGAGATGTTGACTCATGCCTCCCTTAACTTCCTGTTTTGCCTACAGCCCCTATCTGGTTGCTTCAGCCAGATTTAAGAGTCTGTCTTTCTCTATTTCTTAACTGGTCACTATTTACAAAAGAATCACCTTCTGGACAACAAAACTGAACTGCTTGCTTTGATTATTGTAATTTATTTGATTGAATTGTAAGGAGTAAGACTGAGGAGGGAAAAATTTCCTTTGCAAAGAGAGGAAACATTTTTTTGCTCATCAAAGCAGGGTCGAAGAGAGAGAAAGCAAGAGACACAGAGAAATAGTAACAGAGACAGAGACTGACAAGAGAGAAAACAGACAGAGAGTGAGAGAAAGACACAGAGAGTTAGAAAAAGCTGAGAAAAAACAGGGAGAAAGAAAGAGAGGAAGGAAGGAAGGGAGGGAGGGAGGGAGGAAGGAAGGAAGGAAGGAGGGAGGGAGGGAAGGAAGGAAGGAAGAAAGCCTGTCTCATTTTTCTGTATACCTTGAGGGGTATACCTATGAGTGTTATATCTGCAATTAGCAGAGCCTGTGAGTCCTGATAGAAGTGGGGGGAGGGGTCCTAAGAAAAGCTCCACATCTGCTTGGGAGGACAACCTAGCCCTTAGGGACAGTGGGAATCAGGTGGCATTGGACGGGCCTGAATCGCTCCAGCTGCATTGTCTTCAGTGCTTGGGGCTTAAATACAGTAGGTTATTTATTCAACTGCATTTGAAAACTCACCTTGAGTGCCCTCCAACAAGCACACATACGAATTTTCATTAGGGGAAAAACATCTAGTCAGGGCCCACATTTCCAGTAATGCACCATAGCTCTGTTCCAAACAATGTTGGCACTATTAGGGATGAGGAGAGATGTCTGGCAAGTAACTTAGAATGATTTCTTTCCCCTTGGAACATAACTAAATGTCCATTTTTCCTGTCTGTCATTGTCTTTCAAAAGGATCCAGGGTATCTAGGCTCCACAAACCTTCTCTCTGTCAAATTCATCTTTCTAAAGCTCATGTCTGACCATGCCACCCCGACCCCTATTCCACTCCAGAGGCTCCCTATTCTTTCCAGGATCAAATAGAACATCCTTTGTTTTGGCTTTTAAAGTCTTTCATAACTTTGCAGTTTTAGTTGTTTTTTGTTTTTTTGTTTGTTTTTTTTGACACTCTACTTTGCTCCTTGGACTCAGTGATTGGGCAACGCTGGCTCCTAGCTGTTCTTCTCACTGTGACATCACCCCCCAGGTCTTTTCACTGGCTCTGCCTGGAATGCTCTCCCTCCTCATCCCCACCTCTTGGCTTCCTTCAAGTCACAGCTAAAATTCTACCCTCTGCAAAAAACCCTTTCTTGTGTTCTTTCAAAGCTGGTGTCTTCCCACTGTGATTATCGCCAAAATATTCTGTATTTATCTTGCTTATACACAGTTGTTTGCAAATTGGTTTTCTCATTAAATTGTGAGCTCCTTGAGAAGCAGTAACTTTTAAAAAAGAAAAACTATATCCCCAGAGCTTACTGTATGCTTGTGAGTGAGACAAGTGAAAATATTCTCATAAAGTAAAGGAGACAGTCACCAAACTTGAGCTAGGCTTTAGTCTTGATAGACCCAAATTTTATTTTTCTATCATGTGTCTGCCAGGTGCCTACCTTTGGTAAACAAGAAAAGCAACAAGTGATCTATAAATTGCCTACTTTTTGCAACAAATAATATGTCTGCCAGCGGTTTCTGTCTGATAAATAATTTTGTATTGGGTAAAAGGATTGCAAGGGCACACCTTCCCAGAAATGGGAATGAAGTCCTGTTACTGGGGAGGGAATTTGAGGGGTTTTTGGGTTGTCCTAGAATTGTTTGTACAAGGGTATATAACTGCTTACTTGAGTTTGTTTTTGCCTTCCCACACTGGTGTATGTTCTGGGTAGGTGATGCCTAACTCTCACGAGACTTGTATAGGAATAAATAGCTTCTGTTTCTACCTGGAGAAACCTCTCAGTTTTATTTGGGTAAGGGTCTTTGGGGTCTTTATCCCACACATCAGGATCATATGAGGTCTTTGTAAAGCACTTAGTGCCTGGGTCATGGCAGGCACTCAGTATTATTTCCCTCCTTCTTCCATTGTATATACCTTGTAGACATGTTATCTCCTCCATTAGAATGAAAGCCCTTTGACTTCAGCTCAACATCTGGCACATTTTTTTTTTAGCCCTATTTCTGGTTTTTCAGTTTCAGCCAACTCTTCATGACCCCATTTGGGCTTTTCTTGGCAAATATATTGGAATTTTTTATCATTTCCTTCAGCAGCTTATTTTGCAGATGAGGAAACTGAGGCAGTTAAGTGTCTTGCCCAGGGCCACACAGCTAATATTTGAACTCTGAGGCTGGATTTGAATTCAGGTCTTCCTGACTCCAGGCGTGGTACTCTATCCGCTATACCACCTAGCGGCCCATCTGGCACAATCCTTAATGCTGATTCACGGGTTTCTAGCATACTTTTAGTTTGAAATTCTGTACTCTCTGTTCTATGTTCTTAGGGTCCTATGTTCTAAGATTCTAAAATTCTATTTTTCTAACATTTTGTGTTCTCAGTTCCAGTTCTAACAATCAGTATTCTTAAGTTCCTTCCTAATGTTTTATGATCACAAATGGAAGCAATAAAACCACTTGCATCATTGTGTATTGGTTCACTGAGCATTTGGGGGGGGGGCAGGTAAATAAAAACTGACATTAACCCTATTTTAGCTTTAGGTAGCCCCTTGAAATGACAGAGAGGAAGGAAGGATGGAAAAAGGAAGTATGTGAGAGAGATGAAAACTTCTCAGACTATACCCTAAAATGGAGACAGTGCTCTAAACTCACGCTGGGCTCTGGCCACAGCTAGGCCTGAGTTTCGCTTTTGTAGTCAGGCTCTGGCTGCACCTAGGCCTGAGTTTCATTTTTTTTTTTGCAACCTTACTCCTCTGCTTTCACCCACTACCAAATAAGGTAACAAATGCTTTCTCTGGTTTTCATTGGCTGAAGATTGTTTCCTTGCTCCTTGTAGATTCTAGGTAGATTCCTTGGCTAGAACATGAGGATGAGCTCTAACCAATGAGGGCAAGGTCAGTGGGAGGGATTGCTTGGGCTGGGCTATATAACCATGTTTTTACTTTCTGTAGCCGGCCTCCGTCCACTGGTTCCTCCTGGTGAAGATGATGCTCCCTTTCTTGCAAGAATTGAATCAATCCTTTCTGTTCCTACCTAGAGAAGCCTCTGAATTTTTTATTAAATTTTGGATAGGGTTTTCATGCCACACAGCAGGAAGGAAGGAAAGAAAAGAGGAAAGACAAAGGAGGGAAGAAAAGAAGGAAGGAAAGAATATTTGAATTCAAGCCCTAATGGGACAATTACCCTTTGTTGTCCAATTCAAAACACCTTAGGAGTAACTACTTCCTTCAAGATGAACCTTTGCTGATGCAGACATAAAAGAAGAGAGTTACCTCGTCTTGGCTAGAGAGCTTCCTTGTCCAGTGCAGAAGTACATTCTCTTAATACATGTAGCTTTTGACAGAAGGAAGGAAACAAGCCTTAATCAAACACCTCCTGCGTGCCAGGCACTGTACTGAACACTTTACAAATATGATCTCATTTGAGCCTTATGACAATACTGGGAGGCGGGTGCTGCCATTGTCCCCCTTTTACAGATAAGAAGACTGAGGCAAACAGAGGTAAGGTTGCCCAGGATCACACAGCTAAGTGTTTGGGACTCGATTTGAACTCAGGACTTCCCTACTGTAGGCCCATCACTCTATCCACTGTACCACCTAACTTCCTGGAAAACCTTGTCTTTATCTTCAAATAAATTTGAAATTGGAACTACGTTCCTTTTTTTAGGTAGTATCTACCCTCCCTTTCTCACCTTTATGCCTCTAGATTGAGGGGAGATATATATATATATTTGAACTGGGAAATGACAAAAGATGAGGCGTGCCCCCAAAGCCCACCATACATTCAGAAGGTTTCCCCATGCCAGCCTGTTATCTACTACCTGTAAAATCTTGTGCAGGTGATTTCTTCCCTATTGGCATTATCTCCATCTGAAAAATGAGAGGGTTCCCAGGATCTTTTCCAGCTCTGACTCTCTATGATTGACTGAGGGTGAGTTCCAACTGAAGGGGAGAATGAGTTCTGCTCTGTGTGCCCAATACTCATTAAGGGATACAAGGTTACAACCCAAAATGTAAAGTGTAGCTGGGGATGTAATATCATCAGGAAGGGTCTGGGCTTCAGTGAGAACCAGAAAACAAAGGGAACAAGGAAGAAAATGGTTTAGATGAAAATAAGCTTGTTACCTATAAAGCAAGCATTCCAGAGAGTACAGGGAAGGAGGGATGGGTAGATTTGGAATGAGACATTAGTCAGGAGAAAGCAAAGGAGGCAGGGGTGTGGAGGACAGGAGTAGGGGAAGCGGCAGCGGAGGATGGGAAATGGGGTTTTACAACAACAGCCAGGGGTTCAGGATCACTGGGATGGGGAGAATATAAGTTGGGGGAGAGAGGGGAAGAATGCCAAGCACTGAAGAATGAGAACAGGCTGGAGAGAGGTCCACTGAGGGAGGCAGGAGATTAAGCTCTTCAAGGTCCTCTCTGGTTGTATGACTTTGCAGCAGGTGGTGATGTTATATGCTGTGAGGCTTAGGAGGCCTAACTCATGGCAGGAAAGATCAGGTGAGATTCAGTCTGGGAAAGTCTAGACAAGAGTCAGAAACTATCCATTTGAGTTGGGTCTGATCTTAATCAGCCTCTAAACACTGGAGAAGGCCTTGGGACAAAGATCCATGCCAAAGGACTGTGGCCTGCATTCAGGACTGATTCAGGGCTCCCCAGGAAAATTTAGGAGGGTGAAGGCCACAGGCAGGTGGCCTAGATGCAGGACTGTTGGATGACTTGTGTGGCTATCTCTGCAGGGAAAAGGCCAGAGGTAGGTGACCTGGATGTAGGACTAATGCAAGTCTCACTGAGGAATCTCTGGAGTGAACTCTTTTCCAGGGGGTAGGCTCTTAAACATGATCACGACAGGCTGAGTTATTCCAGGGAAACTTTACTTAAGGATAAGGTGGAAAAGCTTAGGTCTCATCTCTGGACCAGCAATTCTCCTTCATACTCACAGCCTGCTTCCCTGGAGTATTAGCTCTGAATTTGTCTGTAGTGACCTCCCATCCTTGATAAGAGCATGAATCTATACCGTCCCCTTGACTGTGCGATGACAGAGAAAGCTGGGGCAGGGGAATGACAAAGGGCTAGTTCTGAATGTGAAGGAGAGAGGAGAGAAGATGGTGAGGAGAAAAGACAAAGAATGGAGGATAAGCTGGTGGAGGAAAAAGACAAAGGGGTGGAGACCTGCTTACAAGAACAAGTGCTTTTTTTGTCCTAACACATAAGCCAATTTTATGGCATCATAGATTTAGAAAGGAACAGAGGCCACCAAGTCTTCCTCCCTTTTCCCATTTTGCAGATAAGAAAACTAAGGCAGTGAGGTCAAGTCCCTGGCTATGACTAAATATAACCTGGTCTCTTCTTTCCTTTCTAGTCTTACAGTTTACCTCTGTCCACACATAACCACCATTGAACTGAAAAAGTGTTTTGCAAGCTTTAAACCTCTATTTTAATTCTAGCTATTATTAAAATTTTAGATTATTTAAATAAGGCATTTTAGCTATTAGATTTTAAATATTTAAGTATTTTAAAGTATTCTAGCTATTATTAGATTTTTAAAAGTATTATTAGATTTGTTGCTGTTATTGTTCAGTTGTGTATTGTGACTCCATTTGGAGTTTTCTTGGCAAAAGTATTAGAGTGGTTTGTTGTTTCCTTCTCCAGCTCATTTTAGGAAACTGAGGTAAACAGGGTTAAGTGACTTGCCCAGGGTTACACAGCTATTAAGTGTCTGAGGCTGTATTTGAACTCAAGTCTTATCCTGACTCCATGGAGAGGACTCTATGTACTGAACCACCTAGGTTCCTCTTGAGTTCCTCCCTCTTCATTCCTTACCCTGCTGGTTTCCCTTAAAGGGATACTTGTATACTCATCTTTAATCAGACTATTAGAATAATTTTAAAAAGTCACCACAGTGACTCAGCTGGGACATCCTCAGTCCCAGCATCAAACTCCCCCCTTTGCTCCCAACTCAGCAGCAGAGTCTGGCCATGAAGGATCTATGTCCACCGTGGCGATGGGATTCATCTTCTCCTTGTTACCGGGGCCTCACTCTGGATAAATTGCAGTGCCTGTCCCAGTTTTAGGCTCCCTCAAGTGGAAGCATTGAATTTGGATTTGGGGCCCTATTTTTGGAACTAGCAAGGTCCAGAGAAGTTTTTTCAAAGGAACAAACTTGTAAAGTCGCATGAAGTAAGTACTAGTGAGTGCAAATCCTGTCTCAGATCCTCTAGTCCAGAGGTGGGGAACCTGTAGCCTCGAGGCCACACGTGGCCCTCTGGATCCTCAAGTGTGGCCCTTTGACTGAACCCACACTTCACAGCACAAATCCCCTCAGTGAAGGATTTATTCTGTAAAACTTGACCTCAGTTCAAAGGCTGCACCCAAGGACCTAGGGGGCCTCAGGTTCCCCACTCCTGCTCTAGTCAGTCAGTTAATAAGCATTTATTAAGCATTAGATGTATGACAGTCATTGTTCCAAGCCCTGGGGATAAAAAGAAAGAGAGAAACACAGTCCCTTTCCTTCAGAAGCCCATATCCTAGGGAGGACTTGCAAGACGAATGCTGAAAAGATGGGAGGTAGTCTCAGGGGGAAGACCTCAAGAGGACAGGATTTGGACTGAGTCTTGGAAGAAGCAAAGGGAGCTAAGAGAAGGAGGTGGGAATTCTAGACCACCACAAAGCCATAGAGATGGAAAGTGGAGTGTTATATGTCAGAAACAGCAAGGAGGCTGGTGTATGGATGTTGTTCGAACCTTGCCTTCAGTGGCTGGGAAGCTAGACCACCTTGACCTGCTGTTTAGAGACCCTGACCAGAAACTCAGTCAGACCCAAAGACTGATGCAAGGAGTTTTCTCACAGTTGTACATCTCAAGCAGCCCATATGTCTCATCTGAAGACTGACTGACTCTATGCTGATCGATCAGTGATTGTTTCCATGTTCCTTTGATTGTTTACCGACACTTGGCAGTGTGGGACACTTCCTTTTTGGAATTCAGGGAAAATTGCACCTGTTGGCTCTCCTCCTCTCCCAACTTGGAAAGTCCCTAATCTTTCATCCAATTAGAAATCAGATTGCCTAATGTTGCAGTGTTTCCTTTTAATTAATTGGCCTTATTTGATTAATTGTTTATAATGTATAAAAAAAATTCTGCCTTCCCTTGTATTCAGGGTCTAGTGAGGAAGGCTTTGATTTGTTTGTCAGTTGGCAAGTATTACTTAACAAACTGAAATTCTTGGAAGCTTGAACCATTTTTTCCTTCAGTCATTTCATCTTTCACCCCTCACACTCAGACATATGCTAGCTGTGTGACCTTCTTAATCTCTTTCTGCTTCAGTTTCATCATCTGCCAGGTGGAGATAATAATGAAAACACACTTCACAGGGTGATTGGGAAGATCTAATGAGTTAATATATGCAAAGCACTTGGCAAAATTTAAGGCTTTGTATAAATGCTCTGTGTTGTTGTTGTTGTTATTATTATTATTATTAAACTGAGACACAGAAAGCCCTAAGGTATGAATCTTACCTCTGGGTGCTGGGGCAAGTCACTAAATCTCTCAGAATTAGGGCAGTGTCCTAAAACTATAATTTTCAGAATGAGCATCCATCTACGTTAGGAAAGGGAATTTCCTTGTTGGGCATTCCCTACCAAAAAATCCTAGGTTGGGCTCTGCCCAACCCCCAAATCTTTAACTAGTTGATATTACTAGTAATGCTTAGTCTTTCTCAGGTTGGAAATATTGATTCCACTAAAGGGGAGACATTTATGTCTCCCACATTGTGGGGGATGGCCCTGCGTTCTCCAAGGGTATGGTCCCTGAGAGCAGACTCAGGGAAGCCCTGCCATATTGGAAAGGCTTCATGGCTAAGTGTGGCCACTCATTGTGGGTCTGCTTGGTGCAGAGCACTTCCTTACGTGGTTGGTGACCACACAGGGACTCTAGAAAGCTTGACCAATCCCCCGAGGGATGATGGTCTGATTTGTGGACTGAGGCAGTGGAATAGCATTTCTTAAGCACCTACCACTTACTATGTGCCAGGCATTGTGTTAAACTCTGGGGGGGTGGGAAATAGAAAGAAAGTCATAAAAAAGGAGCTACCAACCCCATGATGCAAATCACAGACCCTCAAACACTTCCGCCATTGCTAGGATAGCCTGTGTGACCTTAGTCTGGCACATCACTCTAAGGGTCTGCTTCCTTATCTGGAAAATAAGGAGGTTGAGCCAATTGACATCTGAGGACCTTCTTGCTCTCTATATTCTATAATCCCATTTTGTAAATGAATCAATGATTATTTGTCAGTAAAGACAGTATTCTTCTCCCTAATGATTTGGAGGAGGGGCTATTTTGAAGACAAGTACTGCTTCCAGGGGTTCTTAAATGTGCTTTGTGCCTCGGACTCCTCTGGCAGTTGGGAAGAGCCTATGGACCCCTTCTCAGCATCATGGTTTTTAAATGCACAAAATAAAATACACTGAATTAGAAAGGAAACCAATTACATTGAGATTCAGTTATCCAAATATTTTTAAAAGCAAGTTCATGACCCCCCTAGGTCAAGAATCCCTAGGGGCTTATGAGCAAAATGTAGGATTTCATCTCTTACTTCCCCTTGGGAATCCCTAGCTTTGCTGAGTGAGAATGAGCAGGAGGGAGGGGTTGGGGAGGGGGCCGAAAAGCAAGGGATCTTCCATAAGCTTCCCTCACTCTCTCCCTACAGGAGCCTCCTGCCCTGCCTCCCCCTACTTTTCCTGGTTTCACTGCTTCCCTTCCCAGACCTCACCTGGGAATAAATGAGAAGCAGGCACTAGGGGAGAACAGGAAGGGCTGATACAAATGTGAGCCTTGTGTTTTTCCTGGGGCCAGCCAGGGCTGCTTCCCTTCACATGGCTCCTCTCCTGCCTGCATTGGCACCCTTCAGTCCCCCCGATTGGCTTCTCTTTCTGGAAACTTAAAACTATTGCATCGTTGATTTAGAACTGGGAGGCACCTTGTGGAGGTGGGAAGGTGATAGAATCACAGAATTTGAGGGGTGGATGGGGCCTCTGCAGTCATCTGGTACATACAACCCACAGTCAAGGGGATCCCTGTGATAACAACAGTCATCAAACCCAACCCTCTCAGTTCACATGTAAGGAAGCAGGGAGGTTAAGTGACAGCTAAAGCAAGATTCAAATCTAGATTTTCCTGACACCAAGTCCAGTACTCTATTCATTATACAGGCTGCCTCACTTCTCTATATCTGAGTAATTAATGGATTTCAGGATTCTCTAGCCAGCCAGCCAGCCGTTCCTCCATCCATCCATCTTTCCTTCTTTCCATCTATCCATCCTCCTTCTTTTCCTTCATCTATCCACCCATCCACTCTTCCTTCCATCTATCATCCATTCATCCATTTGTCCATCTATCCCTCCATCCATTCCTCCATTCATGCATCCATCTTTCCAATTTTCCATTTATCATCCATCCATCCATTTTTTTGCAGCTCTCTAATGCACTTATCATGTAATAGCATGTATCACATGTTGGTCAATGAATGATTATCATCCTTCAACAACTTTTAGCTTTGTGAACACTGTGAATGAATGACTGAAAAAGCAATTATTAAATGCTTATTATGCAACAAGAACTGCTCTCAGTGCTGGGCACACAAACACAAAAGCAAGATAGTCCCTGTCCAGAGCTTAGCACAATTCCAGGCACATAGTAGGTACTTAATAAATGATTGGTTGAATGTTCCCAAAGAGCTTACATTCTAATGGAATAAAGCCAGAAAGGAATGCTTTGGTTTGGGAAGTCACAGGAATGATGAAGAGAGTCATAAGGGACTTGTTGATATTCCCTTTCCACTAACAATGGAAATATTGATTTGATTACTTTTCAAGAGCTGAAAAACTAGAGGGTGGGGTAGAGGGCACACATGTCGTAAGGCAAAGGGCAAGAAGAAGACCAGGGTAGAACATAAAACAGGACAAGGACAGCTTGATTATTGGATGATATGATTGATACACTCACCAGTTAGGTCACTGGAGGCCCTGTGATGGGAGTTTCTGAGCTGAGAAGATTTCATCCCAGAGGGTAAGGTCTCTGGAAAGCCTATGGTTGAGAGGCTATGGCAGGGCAGATGGCCAAATCTTTGGATCTGGGAGTCCAATGATTAGATCATATCTAAACTCTCTGCCTCTCCCCAACCCCAAAAGATGGTCTGCACTCTTAATGAACACTTGTTGAATGAGTGATTGATTTAATCTTGACTTTTCAGATATGCTGGAGAGGAAGTCCTCATTCAGACGAGGTTTGGACTGAATGGAAGCCTGGTGAGGCCTCTTTCTGCTCTGAGATTCGGTGATTCTTCCCAACAGCACTCTCCACAGTGAAATGGATCTCCTCCACAAGGAATAAATTGGTTACCAATGAACATTTAATGGGAAGCTAGATGGCCACTTGTGGGTGAAACTGAAGGGGAAACTTGTGCAAATATTTGAGCCAGAAGTCCTCGGAGCTTCTTCTGACTAGGAGTTTCTATGATTAATATGAAAGGCATAAAATAAACCTTTATATAGCATAATATAAGCACCTTGAGGGTAGGATATTTTTTGTTTTTGCCTTCATATTGCCAGCCCTATCAAAATACATGGCACGTATTGGTGTTTAATAAAAGTAGAGTTAAAAAGTGGGGAAAAGTGCCGAATTTAGAGAACTTGAGGCCAAATCCCAGATCTGACACTTAGTACCTAGGATACCTTGAGCAAGTCACAAATTGTCTGGGCCTAAGGCCTCATTTTAAAAAATAAGGGTAGCTTCTTAGGTCCCTTCTTCCTCTAGATGTATGATCCTCTGAATCAATTGCTTTCCTTTGAATTGAAATTATTTTAGAAGTTCTATTGTGGTTGTGATTGTGATTGTGGTTGTGGTTGTTCTTTTTCTACTACTACTACCACTACCACTACTACCACCACTACTACCACTACTACTACTACTACTACTACTACCACTACTACCACTACTACCACCACCACCACTACTACTACTACTACTTCTTCCTTGTCTTTTGCTTTCAAAGAGAACCGATGACATCATGGGGTAATGTCTTAGCTTGTGCATGAACTGAATTTAAGTGAGGCAGAATTGTATAAAGTTGTCTTCAAAAATGGCAAATCACTTCTGATTGGGATTTCATAGCATAATCCTAACAACAAAGATAACAACTCATATTTCTCTACTGTATTTAGGTTTATAAAAAGCTTTCCTTGTAACAACTCTGAGACATAGTACAAATGTTATTATCCTTATTTTATAGAATTAGAAACTGAGGTTTACAGAGGCTTAAGTGCCTTTTCAATTGTTACAGTTTAGGAAGTGTTGGAATTAAGCTATGAAGCATAGGATTTGGGAATTATTTTGTTTAACCCTCTCATTTTAAGGCAGTGATTTCTCAACTTTATGTAGTAACAGACTACTTTAAAAATTGTGATACTTTTCATAGAGTAATCTATAAAAGCAGTATTCTTAGTTTATATTTTATTCAAATAAAAGTCCTAATTTATCACAATTTTCTAACAACACAGATTTTTATAATAGAATAAAATGTAATGTAAGAGATATCTTATAATTGATGAAATCCTCTAAAATTCATATTTATAACAGACAAGTCACAAAAAGAATTTTTCACTCTAAAAATGATTTAAATGCAATTATTGAAACATTCTAATGATATGACTCCTGTTTAAGTCACTTTAATTTTTTTTTAAGTTGTAAGATTTCTCTGTATGTATGTATGCATTTATTTTTAAAGAAACTGGCTTATTTCATCATGCTTTTCAAAATAAATGACATTGAGAAATACAACAGATTTTTCCATAACTTGACCTTGCAGAAATTCTGGGAAGGGAAGTGGTAGTGGGGGTCCAATTCAGGTCAAATTTAGACTGGATGCCAGGGAGCACTCCCATACAAAGATGGTGCAACTTTTGAGTTCACATCCTTCACATTCAATTACAAAACAATACAACCCATTCATCTCACAAGTACCTGCACCAATTAGCTATGATGGATCAAGGTTGCCTGGAGATGGAATAGGCCTCAGCTCCAATTTGACCTTGTTTGGGTATGTCTTGTTAAGCACTCACTGTACCACTGTCAGCTGGACATAATTTACTGTGTTAGTCTTGGTTTTGTTGACTTGGATTTGAACCTTGTCTTCATGGATAAAAATGGATGTATTTATTTTATTTATGCAAGAGTTGAGCTCGGTAATCCAATAATGTGGGCTGTTCTTTCACGCCCCACCAGAGTTGTTCTTACACCTGGGAATGGGGGTGAACAGTATGTTCCCCAGATTGGGAATCTATTTCCAAGTGATTAAACTGTAATGCCAAGTACCTTAGAGACAGATCCCAAGAGATCCCATTTTCTTATTCTTATAAAAGAGAAGTAACTTAGCAATAGCTAGTATTTAAATAGCATTTTAAGGTTTGCACTGTACTTTTAAAATATTATCTCATTTGACCCTCACAGTAATCCTGGGAGGGAGGTGCTATTGTTTTCTTCCCCCATTTTACAATTGAAGAAACTGAGGCAAACAGAAGTGTAGTGACTTGCCAAGGATCACACAGCTAGTAAGTGTTTGAGGTTGGATCTGAACTCAGGCCTTGCTGACTCCAGGTCCAGAACACTCTCCTCTGTGCCACCTACCTACAGGTCATGGAGTAGTTAGTAGCAGAGACCAGATTTGAACTCAGGCCTTCTGACTTGAAATCCAACACTCTTTCCATTATACACTGCCCAAATAAGTACGGAGGATGAATCAGACATAGGACAATGTTTCTTAGAATTCAGCAAATATTTATTCATCACTTCATGTATGAAGAATACTATAATAGGTATTCAGAGTAATACAAACTTTAGATAATATTTGACATTTATATAAGCTTTAAGGTTTACAAAATGCTTGTTATATGTTTCATTTGATCCTTATAATGGCTCTGTGAGGTAGGCAGTGCAAGGGTTACTGTCCTCATTTTACAGGTGAGGATACTGAGGCTAAGAAAGACAAGATGGCAATGAGGAGTCAGACAAATGGAGGCCAGAGTGGCATCCGGGTCTTCTGACTCCAAACCCAAGAGCTCTGTCTGACACACATACTGCGAGACAGAGTGCCCGGCCTCATGGAGCGTACAGTCTAGTATAGGACATGCTAGAATAGCAGATAACTGGTAAACTCGATAGTCATTGGCATACTTAGTTCATGGATGAGCTAAGTGTACCAGCATACCCTGGGGGAGCCTTCCTAATGACTCTTCTCTTTCTCCTGAGGAGGAAGGCCAATGAGAATCCTCAGCTGGGATGTACTCATACACCTACATCAATAATTCATGGTGGATCCATAAGAAGATGCACAAAAATGTTTGGTGGGCTCCCAGGGGTAGATCAAAACCAACTGAAGAAGGGAGGAGCCTTCTGAGAGGAGGTGGTAGTTAAACTGGGATTAGATTGTAATTAGGAAGTATTGGTCTCCCCAAGAAATCCCCCATGCATACATAACTCTGTGTTTATCCAAATACAAAATCTCTCAAATCTGTCTAGCTTCATTTTTTTTTGGTTGTAGCATCTACAAAGTTCACCTGAGCTCCAGTTTGGGACAGGGATGGGCCAGAGAAAAATCTAGGAGACAGGCTGAGACTGTACCTGCAGACACCCAGCCTGGTTCTTCCTCCCTTAATGGGATTAAT
Organism: Petaurus breviceps papuanus; assembly: GCF_028583685.1. Classification (NCBI taxonomy): domain Eukaryota; kingdom Metazoa; phylum Chordata; class Mammalia; order Diprotodontia; family Petauridae; genus Petaurus; species Petaurus breviceps. The sequence continues at coordinate 805,647 of NW_027187460.1, read as the reverse complement.
AGATTTCTACCCTTGGGAAAGAGATTCTTGGGGCTGGTCTGCCATTCTCTTCCGTTTGGGTCCCAATTCAAGCATGAGAGAGTGAAGACAGAGGAAAAGAAAGAGAATTGTCAGGGACAACGTGATCTAGATAGAAGGTGGCGGGGGAGGGGGGAGTCACGGAAGAGGCGGCATCTGAATTGGCATCTGAATTTCACCATGAAAGGTGAAAGGAAAGGGTCTTCAACAGATGGAGATAATGGACAGATACAGAGAGATGTAGACTGTCAGGCTAAGAACAAGGGGTGAAGGGTTGCCCAGTGTCTCTGGAATATAGAGCAAGGGAAGAGAAGTAAACAGGGATCCTGGCAGAGTGTGTAGATGGGAGCCAGCCAGTGGTGAACCTTGAATGACATCGGGAGTTAATTTTTATCCTCTCAATAATGGGAAGTCATTGAAGGTTTCTGAATAAAGGTCATGATCAGAGACTCTCATTAGGAGGAGGATGGGCAGATTAAGGGGATGTGGCTGCCAACAAATGAGCAGGGAAGTAAGGGCATCTCCAGATTCCCCATTCAGTATTCTTTCCACTACACCCCATTGCCTCTCAAACATATGAATGATTATTTTAACATTATTATGATTATCATATTCAACAGGATTTTTGGAGAGTTCCAAAGCGGGTAGGAGCACTTTGGACTGGGTAGACCAGGGAGGCTTCAGGCTAGTGACTAATAATGAACCAGACAGATTTAGGATGACTAGATCTCCCCGTTCCTGGGGGTATTCAGGCAGAAGATGAAAGGCTATCTGCAAGGGTGTGGCTTCTTTCCTGGGTGTTTTCTCTATATTTAACAAACATATATTAAACACCTATTGTGCACAAATCATGATGTGGGTACAGAGATGAAAAAGTGACATGCTTGCCCTGAAGTTTACTGAGGAGGACATAAGAGGTACACAGAGGAATAGAACGGGATAGAGTGAAAGGAGAGGCAAACACTCCAGGAGAAATCTGAGGAGAGCCACAACACTTTCAGCTGAGAGGGGATTAAAGTTGAGCATGGGGTGGGGGCAGAACCTAGGAAGGATCTCACTTAGGATGTTACAGGTGAAAGAGATCTAGTCTATTCCCTTTATTTTTCCGGGGAAGGCAACCAAGGCCCAGAAGATTGAAATGATTTACCCAGGCTTACACATCACACAATGTCACTGTTACTATGTACAGTGTTTTCCTGGTTCTGATTATTTCACTTTGTATCTGTTCATACAAGTCTTTCCAGGTACCCAGGCTCACACAGATCTCAAGCATTAGAGCTGGGAGGATGCACCTCCCTCTAGGCCTTGACTGACAAGGATTTCCCCTGGAGGACATAGAGAGTCCATGCATTCCAAGCATGAAGAACGAATGGTCTGTGTGAATACTGAGTTTATAGGAACAGAAGTAGGTGGGATGAGAGAGGATTAAGGGAAGGATGGTTTAGCTGGCATGAACATGACTCAAATATCAGGGATAGGGTTGAGAGCAGGGGCCAGACTTCTCAGAGCTGCGCCATTGGTAGAGGGGAATGGTTTCCCTTACAAGCCTTGGCCACAGTACCTCAAAAGCTGAAGCATAATATAGAGGAAAGAGTACTGATTCTAGAATTAGAGGCCCCTGGGTTAAAAACCTGTCTTTAGCGCTTACTATGTGAAAGGCACTGACCTCTAGGGCAATCAGTTTCCTCATGGGTAAAAGGAAAGGGTTGTAAAAGATGGCTTTTCAGGTCCTTTTCTGCTCTGTGATGATCCTGTGATCAGAGTGTACCTAATCCAACTGGTACCTGAGCAAGCTTCCCTCCCTGATAAGGGCTTGTCAGCTCTTCTGACTTTAAAAGCAGCCCATTATTTGGATGGATCTGATTATTAGGACCTCCCCTCCCTAATTCATCCCAGCCAAACCTCTAGAGGATGTACCATTGACCTCAATAGATGGGGGGGGTGTGTGGGAGGGGGGGTGAGGGGAGCCTTACATATGACCACCAAGCTCCTTTCCAGAAATAAAAGACAAAGTGTAGAGAATCTTGAATTTGGGGTCAGAAGGAAAGAAACAAGCATTTATATAGTACCTACTGTATACCAGGCACTGCATTAAGTGCTTTACAAATCTGATATCATTTGATCCTCACAGCAACCGTGGGAGTTAAATGCTATTATTATCCCCATTTTACAGGTGAAAAAAACTGAGGCAGACAGAGGTGAAGTGACTTGCCCAGATTCATACAGTTAGTACCAGAGGCAGCATTCAGAAAACTCCACTGCTTCACCTAGGTTCACGTCCATGCTCTGCTATTTACTATTTAGCTATTTGTAAACTTGGGCAAGCCTCTTCCCTTCTTTGGGCCTCAGTTTCCTCAGCTGTAAAAAAAGATGAGGGGATCTTTGACTCCAGAAGACAGATGATGAAACATGCTACCAACCTCCTCACAGGCAGATGATAGGAAGGGGGGCCACTGAGCCCTTAGGCCCTCAAATCTGTAGCCAGAGGGTGGTAAGTCTGCCTGGAGAGTGATTGGGCTGTTTTAGCTGGCCTCTTCCTCCTCTGAAGAGGTAACTCAAACCGCCAGTCGTGTTTACCCTCTCACACTGAAGGAGGAGCAGGGAGGGATGCCCTGAGGGCAGGGGCCATGTTTTCCCAGCCCAGAGTTGTACCCAGCAGCTAAAAAAAGCCCCAAGTGTTCTGTTCCCTTGCCCTCCCTCCAGAGATTCCCTTCCAGAGCCAATGCCAGCCTGGCTGTTTTTCCTTTTGTAGAAAGAGCCTGGGGTGACATCTGGCAGACCAATAAACATTTGAGACTGTGGGGGTAGAGCCAGTCCAAGAGCAGCTGGTAGAGTTCTGTATTTGTCACACACACCGCCCCCCCCCCCCCCCCCCCCCCCACCCCCCGTGGGCAAGAGGGATCCAAGAGCTTTTTCTTCTCCTTCCCTTCAGGCATTTGTAAGCTATTCCTGAATCCCCAAAGTAATTGGAAAGCCACCTGGAAGGGGGCCAGAGACTGGGGTTTCTTCCACAGCAAAGAGAACAAACTGTGGTGCAGTGGAAAGACTACTAGATTTGAAGCCAAAGAACCTGGGTTCAAATCTTACCTTTGCCACTTCCTACTTGTATTAGATGAGCAAGGATTTCCTACAAAGGAGAGGCTAAAATGGGATGATTTATGAGGTCCGCTGCCATGCAAGGACTGGTTGAAGGGACTGGGGGTGGGGGGTGTAGCTTGTAAAGGAAGAGGTTTACAGGGGTAGAGGAGGAAGGGAAATGGTAACTGTCTTCAAATAGGTGAAGCCTATCATGTGGAAGACAGATTCTTCTTGGTTCTAGAGAGCAAAATTAACAACCAGGCCTAGAAATTTCCGAGAGGGAGATTTGGCCTCATACCAACAAGAGCTCTCTGAAGGAGGAATGGGATACCTAGACGGCGGTGAGTTTCCCGTCACTGGCATTCTTCAAGCAGACTCTGGATGAAAGCTTGTCACGGATATCATAGAGAGGATTGCTGCTCAAATGAAGGTTACATGAGATGCCCTCTTCGGTCCCTTTTCAGTCTGGGATTTTGTGATTCCCTTCCAAATCAAAATCTAATCATAAGATTTATCCTCCACCCTCACCCCCAGGTATCTGGAAGATTACCAGGTCTATTCTACTGACAGGAAAATCAGGGTTCAAATAGAGACACACCAGTAGGGGGGTGGTAAGTGATGGAGGGAGGGCTGGAACAGCCCAGTGCTCTGTGTGGGGCCTAGTGATAAAGGGAGGATGGAAGCACAGTCTCCCTCTCTCACCTGGGAGCCAGGCTGAGCTGTAGGTCCAAAGGAGGGGAGGGAAGTCCATTTATTCACCTGTCTGTCTGCTGGTATAGCTCAGAGGCCAAGAGCAAACAGACCCCAGAAGATGCTGAGGAGCCCAGTGAGGACGAGGCCTGAGGAGCCCGGGGTCCAGGAGGCAGCTCCATTGCACAGGTCTGCCTGGCAACAGGACACCTTGGCATTTTGTTTTATCTGGATTTCCTCCACGGCATCCTTGGTGCAGCTGGCCGCACAGGACTTGTAGACCACAGCTGGAGAGTCTGAACACAAGCAGAGTGAAAGAAGAGTCAATAAGCAAACAGGTCCCTTGTTAGATAACTGCAACATCCCATTCTTCATATCAAATTTATTTGTGCACATGTTCCCTCTCTGCCTTTTAGACTGTAGACTCTTTGAAGGCAGAAGGTATGATTTTTCATCTCTGAGCTACTAGGGCAGAGCTCACAGTCTAGAACGTGCAAAGTGTTTAATAAATGCTCATTACATTGAATTGTATGATTGACTTTTCGCTTTAAGCAGCTGCCTTTGCTTTCCCCAACCATGACACAGCCACTTTGGTCCCCCATGGTATTCTACCCACTGACCAATCTCAAGATCATTGTGACACGTAACTCTCAGACTAGAGTTCATGTTTTCTCTCTCAGGCTCAACCCCTTCCTGGGCCTCCTCTCCCTGGTTCCCTGTCTGTCAAGGGAGTAAATTTCCAAACCCCCTGTTCACTGTTCAGGGTCTCCCAATCTGATGCAGCTAACTAGAATCTCATTAAAGAGGCCCTTAGAAGTTACCCAATCCAACCAGTACACAAACTAAGAATCTCTCAAGTCAAGAAAATGTGGATCAGAACCCAGACAACTGAGAATAGGAACTTGGGTCTTTGAGACCATCTGGTCCAAATCCCACATTTTATAAATAAAGAAACTGGAGCCCAGAGACCTTAAGTGACTTGTGCAAAGTCACAGAGCCAGTAAGTAACAAGCCCAGATTTTAGAATTCTAAATCCAGAGATCAGTCCCTTAAGCCCCATAAACTCAACTCACTTTAGAATTCAGGGATGGGGAACCTGAGGTCTTGAGGACACAAGGCCTGCTTTAGATAATATCATTAGCACTATAATTAATAATATTCCTGATATCTTAGACAAAAAAGTTTTTTCAAAGATCAAACTCACTCTCTTCACATTATCTACTGTTCTCTCTCCATCCCTCCTTCTACTGCTTTGCCCCCCCCACCTCACTGAGGATCCTTGTTTTACTCTCTCCTTGTTCATTGACTCATTCAGTCTAGTTTCTTATCCTGCTTCAGACACTCAGGAGTTGTGTGACCCTGGGCAAGTCACTTAACCTGTTTGCCTCAAGTTTCTTCAACTGTAAAATGAGTGTCATAATAACACCTACCTCTCAGGGTTGTCATGAAGCTCAAATGAGATAATATTTGTAAAAGTACTTAACACATAGAAGGTACTATATAAATGCTTAGTCTCATTAACCCTACCTCCAGCTTCCTTAAGGAGAATCAAGGGTAACTTACAGGCTCGAACAGTCTTGCAGTAGATGGCTAACCCTGGACAATGAACTGGGTTGGAGCAGTCATTATCATTAGCTGTACAGACATGACAATCCAGGGCTTGGGCTGAAAGAGGTCAGATAGAAACCACAGTGTCACAGATGATCAGTCACTGGAAGCAATTCTCTCCAGTATGCCCCCATCTCACCTCTCTTCTGCCTAGACCCAGCCTGACCTGAGAATGGGAAAGATGTTTCCTTCTTTACTTTAGGGTACTTTAGGGCTCTGGCCCCAGTTGTTCCCATCAGAGAGAGAGCCCTTGGGCAGATTTTTTCCATCACAATCCCCAATATCCCCAGCTAAATGGCAATGCCCATCTTGTATTCTATACTTCTCCTTCCCTCACCACCCCATCAAGGACCTAGAACTGGTACTTTTCCCATAATTAAAAAACAAAACAAAACACAAAAAAAGTTGAGACTTCAGAGGGATCTGGCCCAATTCCCTCCATAACATCCTTGACAAGTAATCCTCCACCTCCATGTGAACTCTAATGATGGGGAGCTCACTATTTCCTGAGGCAGCTCATTCCCCTTTGAGACTTCTCTAATTATTGGGAAGTTTTCCCTGATGTTGATCCAAAGGAAAACACCCTAGATTCTTGGCATCCTTTTTTGGGAAGGAGTCACCAAAATGAGCTAAGGTGGGAGGGGTCAGAATCCTAGCATATAACCTTCTTGTCCACTTCTAAACATCTCATCCACCCCACCTGGAAGTCGATCTGTCCATCCCGCTTACCAAGCTGCTTGGTCATGATGATGGCTATAAGAAACATAACTAAAAAGGACCTCATGGTTGAAAGTGAGGGGGAATGTGGAGGGTGGTGTTGAGCTGGAGCAGGAAGTGGTAGCCACAGGCAAGATTCTTCCACCTAGGGAGCAAGAAGAAGGAACTTATAGGGAGCTTAATGACTGTTCTGTAGATGTCTTCATCACCAACCCTAATGCATTCCCATTTCTGTTCATTCCCTTCCCCATTTTCCCCATGTTTGTCAAAATCCTCCTCCAAGGCCCAAGGCCTACAGGGAGGCTTTCTTTGAATATTCCAGCCAAGAATTAGGACATTTAGGGATAGAAAGACTCCTCTCATCTTACGTATGAGGAAACTGAGGTCCAGAGAAGTTGCACAATTTGCCCAAGGTCATATAGACAATAAATAGCAAGCCCGACTTTGAAACAAGGATTTAAATCTCCATTGTCTGTTGACACTTCATGACCCCATTTAAGGTGTTCTTGGCAAAGAAACTGGAGTGGTTTGCCATTTCCTTCTCCAACTCATTTTACAGATGAAGTATCTGAGGCAAAGAGGGCTAAGTGACTTGCCCAGGGTCACACTGCTTGTAAATATCTAAGGCCAGATTTGAACTCATGAAGATGAGTCTTCCTAACTCCAGACCTGGCATTCTTTCCATTTGCACCAACTAGCTGCCCAGTGTAATCCATACCTGAACTGATAGTGAGTTTCCTACCATTCCATGTCTTCAAGTGTAGACTGAATGGTCATTGATTGTGATCCTTGTTCAATGGCCAATCAGTCTTCACTTGAAGACACCGAATGGTGGAAACCCCTTATCATCCAAGGAAGATCATGTCACTTTTGGACAGCTCTAATCATTAGGAATATTTCTTAACATTAAACCTTAGTCTGTTTCTTCAAGTTCTATCCATCTTGTCTCTTAGTTATACCCTTTGGGGCTAGACTGAGCAAGTCTATTCCTTCTTCCATATGATATACCTTCCAATACTTGAAAATTGCTCTCATGCTCCATACCCACTGATTCTTCTTTTCTTCATGCTAAATATTCCCCACTCCTTCAACCAGTCTTCATAAAGTATGACCTTGAAACCACTTACCATCCTGGTCACCTTCCTCTGGGCATTCTCCAGATTATAGATGATCTCCCTAATATATGGTCCCCAGAACCAAAGACAATAACTTCAAATGCGGTCTGACTTGGGCACAGTACATGCCTATCACCTCCCTAGTCCTGGATCTGTTCCTCTCAGTGTTGCTTAAAATTACATTTTTCTTTTGGTGGGGTGAGGAATACATCATATTGACTCATACTGGATTTACAATCCACTAGACAAATGATTCTCTACCATACTTCCTCTACCATGTACTTATCAAGTTGATTTTGGCACCCAAGTGTAATGCTTTATATTTATGTCATGTCAGTATGTGATGATACCAATCTATAGTCTCTTTCAGGATTATCAGACTGACCCATAGTCTCTTCGGGGCAGCTAGGTAGCACAATGGATAGACTGCCAGGCCTGGAGTCAGGAAGACTGGAGTTCAAATCTGGCCTCAAACACTTACTAGCTGTGTGACTCTGGGCAAATCACTTAGCCCTGTTTGCCTCAGTTTCTTCATCTGACAAATGAGCTAGAGAAGGAAATGGCAAACCATTCCAGTGTCTTTGCCAAGAAAATCCCAAAAGGGATCACAAAGAGTTGATCACAACTGAAAAAAGAAGGTAGTCTCTTTGGGGGCTACACACATAGATTGAAATCTGCTCATAATTGAGTAAACACATGTTTAAGGTTAGGCCTAAGTCCCATGGAGGTTAAATGACTTGCCCATGTTCACAAAGCTAACAAATGTCAGAAGTGGTATTTGAACCCCTGTCTGCCAGACTCTAAGGCCACCATACTATCCTCTACTCCAAACTGCCTCTCTAAGGCTTATATCTCTCCCCATTAATTTTAATCACTTTGGGTTTGGTCTAGTCTTCTAGCCTTTATGGAATAGTTTATGCCCTGACTGTCATCTATCAAACTAGCAATCCCTTTTAACTTTGTACTATGTGCAAATTTGGTAACTATCTATCTGTGCCTTCATCAAAGTAATCGAAAACAGAATCAGACAGCAAGAGCCAAGACAAGATGCTGGAAGCGTTCCAGAAGCTCCCTACCAAGTTCACACGGAATCATCATCCTTTGCATCTAGCCTTTCAGCTGGTTTTGAATTCACTTAATTATACTGTCTGTCACCCCCTATCTTTCCATCTTGTCCACAATAATAACTTGATAGACTTGGTCAAATGAGTGTTGGAAATCCAGGCAAACTGAATCTAAAAAACTCCCCTAATCTACCAGTCTACCCTGGCAGAAAATGGAAATGAAGTTATCTGGCATGACCTGTGTTTGATGAAGTCAGGTTGGCTCTTCTTTTTCAAGTCATCCCTTTAATAATATGTTTTAGAACTTAGCCAGGAATCAAAGTTGTGCTCACTTGCTTAGAGTTTTACAGATTACAATGTCTATTCTTTTTGAAATTTTGGGACATTGGCACTTTCCCAGTTCTGCTGTACATCTCCTGTTAACAGGGATCTTTGGTTGGCCACTTACAATGGCTTCTCAAATCCACCCACCAGTTCAGTCCTCTGGGATGTCATCTGTGTGGGCCTAGAGACTCACAGAAAAGCTTTCTTACAATTTCCCTACTTATCTGGGGAATAGACTCTCAACTGGCTATTTTTGTCCTCTTTCCATTCCAGAGGTCATTCACCTTGGCAGAGATATCAGAGGCAAAATAAAAATTGAATTATTCCACCTTCTTCCTACTGTTGGTTTTCATTACCCCACTCTCCCTTCTGCCTTTCCCCTGATATATGTTTTTTAAAAGCCTCCAAAATACCACTTTTGTTGTCCTTAGCCCTTTCTTTGACAGCCATCATTACTGGTATCAGAACCATGGCTTTATTACCCACCCTTGCCTCCATCTTGTATGTCTTTTAAACATCTGAGTTGGCTAATTAGCTCCTTGTGCACCCACAATAGTATCTGTAGATCATGGATACTTAACTATTTTTGTATCATGGTCATCTGTGGCAATCTGGGGAAGCCTACAGACCATAACGCTTTTAAATGTATGAAATAAAATACTTACGAGGACAAAGGAAACACATTAGTTATAAAAATCTTTTTTAAAAAATAGTCACAGACCTTCTGAAATCTATCCAAGTTTAGAAACCTTAATTTAGATATTTCACCTTTTTCTTCTTCATCAGAATAGCTTGTCTTTCTTCAAATCTTACCAACTCTTCCTGGGCTGACTTCCCCTGTGGGTTCCTACTCAACCTTTCTCCAAACCTTTTGAAATCTGCTCCTCCCATTTCCCATGATTTCCATTATTCCAGTTCTCAGTTCTTCTTTTGGGGTGAGAATCAGATCCAGAATAATAGTTTCCCTCAAACTATAAGAATACAGCACTATTGTTAAAACATTTCTGTTTCCACTCTGAAAAGAGAACTCCAATGCATCAAGAGAGATTATGGTTAAATACAGGAATAACATCTTAAGTGTGTAATGGAGAAAAGCCTGTTCTAAGGCACCCACTTTTTGTCCAAATCTGTATATTGGTACCCTCACTCGGGAATCCTGGCTGAGTTACTTTCATGCGAATTTCAAAAAGGAGACTGGCCTGTGGGGATAGATCACCGAAGTCTTTAGGTGGGTGTGGTGGGGTGTATGTTTTTCCAATCTGGAAACATTAAGAATTCATAGGGATCATATCATCAAGATGAGTCACCCTCTTGCCACCCAAAAACCTAGGCCAGCCTCCAGAAACTGAAGAGAAGGTGAGGAGAGGAGTACTGAGTTGGGAGGGGGGGACTGAAAAGGAGAGCTCCTACAAAGACTGTGGAAATATTGGTTGGGAAGAGTCCTTGAGGGGGCTAGAGGAAGACAAGGTAGACACTGAAGAAGGAGAGAAAGCCCTGTGGAAGGGAGATCTTTGGTGGGAGGAGAAGGATGCTGGGAGGAGGAGCATTCTGGAGGTGGAGATGCAATGGAAAGCGGTGAGGGGCTGTAGGGGGAAGGGTGACACTGGCTTAAGGGAAAGAAGGAAGGGGCATAAGATTGGGGGCTAATCTAGGCAGCAGAGGAGACCGGGTAGGTCAGATTACATGACTCCATTGACAGCCCTTCCCCTATCCTTGCCTGACCTGGACACCCTTTCCCTCCCGGCTTCCTCTCCTCTCCCCCATCCCGACCCCATGCAGATGAACCCACTGCCCCCCTCGGGTTCCCAGCTGCCTTAGCTCCCTTTCCCCTCCCCAGCCTCCCCCACTCACGTCCTGCTCTGTTGCTGCAGGAGTTACTGCGGTCCCTATGAATGTTGTGATTCCCTTCTGGAGGTCTGACTCCTCTGGACAGCGACCAGGATTGGAGACTTTAAGGCACCCCACACTGGCCCCGGCACTTGCCCCAGCCCATTTCCACACTCCTACAGCTCTAGGCGGGGCCACAGGATCTGAATGACAGCTGGGGGCGGGCAGAGAAGGGAGTCCGTGTATGGTAGGCATAGGACTCTAAGATTTTATAGGCTTCAAGCGTGTGCTTCCCAGTGCCACCCGGATGCCCACTATTCAGTAAGGAAAGTCCCAGAAACAGCAGCAGATTTGGGAGGAGGGGTGCTGGAGCACGAGAGGGTGTCAGAGCTTGGAAGACCCTCAGAGCACAGAGGGAAGAGAAGGGGACCAACATTTATGGTGCCTACTACGCTCCAGGCACCGCGCTAAGTCCTACGAATATTCCTTCATCTGAGCCTCCCGACTAACCTGTGAAGAGATGCTATTATTATCCCACTGTCTTTCCTCTGAAGATAGCTCATATCTTTTCTTTGTCCCCAGTGCTGGATTTAGAATCAAGAACAACTGAGTTTGAATTTTGCCTTGGAGATTTAACTTGCTGCTGTGAGCTTCTGGGAGAGTCTTTGGACCTCTCCCAGTTTGGGTTTTCTTATGTATAAAATGGGGATAATAATACCTGCACCCCAAGATTGTTATGAGGATCAAATGGGATAGTACACGCACAGTGCTTTCAGAACCTTAAAGCTCTCTACAGATGCTAGCTGCTATGATTAGTGCCTTAGCTAAGCTTACAGGAAGCTGGAGACTGTAAAACTCTGGTTTCGGGAGAGCATCCTGGCATGGGAGTGGGGTGGGGCAGCCAATGCCGGGTAAATAATACCTCCTGGTATTTTCCAATATTCGATTTACAATTCTGCATTTTTTACAGTGTATTTTACACACACACACACACACACACACACATTTTATATGTACATGTGTATTTGTGTACATCCTCTCACATCATTCTTCAAATTAAATAATATATTATTCTTCTTGATTCATGAATTCAAGGACTCAGCTAAACTTGTAGGCATTGAAACCAAGCAGGAAAATCTCAGAAACACCCAAATTGATCTCCAATCTCACCTATTTAGAAGTTCTCTCTAATTATTAATCAATCAATATTCATTTGTTACACACCTAATATGTGCCCAATAATGTATGGGCTAGGTGCTGGGCATATAAAGACAGAAATGAAATAGACCTGAGCTTACACTCTTATGGGCAAGACAGCATAGATGTATATTTTAAACTAGATACTTATATGTATAACTATATGCATAAATGTGTATTAAAATATATGTACATACAATTAACATCTGTATATATCTTGTATATATACATATCATATATAAACATATGTATATATATCTTGTATATATGCATATCTTATACATAAATATATGTATAGTTTATATTGTTAATATAGGTAGACATATAAATTATAAATACATGTATATATTTAAATTATAAGTATATGGATATATTTCTATTAGAAGTACATGTATATGTTTATATTGTAAGTATGTGTGTATATTTATATTGTAAATATATGTATATGTTCATAAGTAAGTATATCATAAATGTATCTGTATATGAATACAGACACATACAGATATATAAGGTAATTTGGGGAGGGAAGACACCAGTGGTTTGGGGGCATGGAGAGGCTTCATGCAGAAGGCGGTACTTGAGTTGACCTTGGCTAAGAGGCAGGGTGTGGAAGGAGTGCCTTCCAGGCGCGGGGGCCAGCTCAGATGAGTCACGGAAACTAGCGAGTCCAAAGGCAAGGATACAGGACAGAGAGCTGTTTATGAGTCCAGTTTGGCTGAAGGATAGTAAGAGAGTCTCAGACTCTTTAAGGTAGAGAGAGCAAGAACAGGTTGCCAAAGGTTTTAAATACCGAACGGATGAGATCTGAGGGACTCGGCGGAGTTTACTTGAGAAGGTGAATGGTATCATCAGCACCTGCGTTTTAGGAAAATCACATGGGAGACTGTAGGAAGTATTGTTTGGAGAAGGAGGACACTTGAGGGAGGGAGGTGATGAGTCAGGAGACGCTCGTGGTCGTCCTGGTCCGAGGCGCTGAGGACCAGAACTTGGATGTGAGCAGTGAGGAGGGGACAGATGCAAGAGTTGTCATGGAGGTGGCAAAACAAAACTTGGTGACAGATTGGATATGATGGGGTGGGGGGAAGGACCAGATAGAGGGGAAGAGTTGAGGATGACACCAGGGTTGTGAACTGGGCTGACTGGAAGGATAGTTGTGTTCTCCACAGAATAGGGATGAGTTTCTATAGGAAAAAAATGAGGTCCATGGTGTATATAACAAGCCCTCCATTCCTGCTCATCCTGCATGTGTCACTCCATCCCACTGAAAATGAAAGAGGGCGAAGGCCTTGCCCTTTCTTCTCTCTGGCCATTGTCCTGGAGCCCAGGACCAGCCCCGGGGGTGCTTGTCACAGCATGAGGTAATGTAGGAGATAGGTTATGGGTAGGTTGGGAAAGGAGAGGAGTTTTCCTAGTGGCATCTGCACAGCTGCTGAGATCACCTGGGTCATGGGTTAGGTCCTAACAACCCAAGGAACTGTTAACTGGGAAAGACAGCTAGCATTCGGGAGATGGCATAGCAAGATAATAGATGAAGAAATTGTTTTGGAAACAAACCAATAATTGACTATAACAAGGAGAGTGGAATGACACCTATTCCCTCCCCCCAAAAATTGACTTGCTGTTAGGAGGATGGCCATCCTAGGTTTCCTTGGGGGGGTGTACATTTTAATACATAGAGACTTAATATATTAATCATGTGAGTAGTTGTGGCCTGCTATATTCCTAAACCAAATGCATGATATATATCCATGCATATCTTTTTTCCTTCCTTGCTTCCTACCTCCTTCCCCTCCTTTTTCCTTTCCTCCCTATATCCCTCTCTTTCTTTTCCTTTTGTTCTTCCTTCCTCCCTTCCCTTCCCTTCCCCTCCTCTCTCTCTCTCTCTCTCTCTCTCTCTCTCTCTCTCTCTCTCTCTCCCTCTCTCCCTCTCTCTTTCTCTTTCTCTCTCTCTCTCCTCTTTTCTTCCATCTATCTATATATCTGGGGTCTTTTTTTTTCCTTTTTGGAGAGGGGAATATAGGGCAATTGGGGTTCAGTGACTTGCCCAAGGTCACATGGCTAATAAGAGTTAAGTGTCTGAGTCAAGATTTAAACTCAGGTCTTCCTGACTCCAGGGCTGGTGCTCTATTCACTGTGCCACCTAGCTGCCCCCTGGGATCTTTTTTGAAAGAAATCTATTATGTCATTTGATATAAGGACCTCCCAGTGAAGAAACTCCTTCTAACAATGCAGACTGGCCCTAGGGACAGTGAGAGGTGGTGACTTGTTGGTGTTCCCACAGCCAATACATGTGAAAGATTAGCCACAGATCCTTGTGCCTCTGGGACCATCCCTCTTTCTACTACACCAGAGATCTACAGCTGCTTCTCCCACATACATACTTACATATTTTAAAAACGCATATGCTTATGTGTGTCTGTGTCAAAGGTGTGGTGCCACATAGTGGGGGTGAACAGGTTGCAACATCTGACGGACAAGGAACTCTGAGCAAGAGTAGGAGTAAGGACGTCCTCAAGGATCTATATGGTAGAAGGGAAGATGGAGTAGTCAGGTGAGAAAAGGGAGAGATAGCCAGAGGGCTTCATTAGTACCCAGGGATGGCACGAGAAAGGGGTGAAGCCTTCCAGCATATTAGGTGGAACCCCTACAGTGAATTTTTGGGAGGCCGTGGATGAGAGTCATACAAGATTGTCAGGCATGGATGAGTTGCATTCAGCATAGTAACTGGAAGAAACTTCTAGAATGATCAGATCCTGGATCCATTTGAATACACACACATACATGTATATATGTAAACATTTATACACATGTGTATATCTTTAAATACACATGTACTCACGTGTGTGTGTTCATCCCTTAGTGACAAGTCTTCTGGTGATGAGCCTTTCCTCAGTTAGGTTGGTCTTCAGAAAGCAGACACATTCAACCACCTTCCTAGAAATCTTTTCATCTTTGTAGCACCTGCCAAAGATTGGATTGTTCTCAACTGCTTAGTCTTCTAGAAGTGAGAGTCACACTTCCATAACAAGATAAGGCATGCTAATACTAAGTGGGTTTCAATTGGATCAGGTCTTATCTATACTTACACTTTCTCTCTCTGCTTCTGAGTTTCTGTCTCTGTCTATCTCTCTTCATCTCTGTCTTTTTGTCTCTCTGTATCTCTATTTCTCTGTGTTTCTGTCTGCCTCTATCTCTGTGCTTCTGTCTCTATCTCTATTTTTTCTGTATTTCTCTCTCCTATCAACAATCCAACTTCCAACAATCTTTCTACCCCTTCAAACATGCCTATGTGCCATCATCCTCAAAAAACTATTTGGTCCATCTGCCCCAAGTAACTGGAGAAGGTGCTATACAATCAATACCATTTCTCCTTTTCTTTTCACTCTTAACTCTCTATAGTCTGACTGCTGACCTAATCTTTCAACCAGAACTACAGTCTATAATATTACCAATGATCTCTCATTTAACAAATCCACTGTCCTTTTGAAAAATCTTATTCTTCTTGACCTTGTTGCAGCCTTTGACATTGTAGATCACCTTCTTCTCCTTGATGCTCTCATAAGTTTCCATGACAGTGCCCTCCCCTTGTTCTCTTCCTCCTTATTATTAGACACTGCTTCTCACTATTTGGTCCTGGTTCTTCATCCAGGTCATGCTCACTAACTGTGGGTAACCCCAAAATCTCTAAGTCCTTCTTCTCTTCTCCCTCTGTACTATTTCTCTGGATGATCCCATGGATTAAATAGTTATCTGTGCCAATAACTCTCAGATCCATTTATCCAGTTCTAACCCTAGTAGTAAATGTCTAAGCCTGGATTTGACCTTAGATCTTCCTGACTCTATGCCCAACACATATGCACTTCTCCACCTACTTACCATGGAAAACCACAGAAAACTGAACTCCCCTTAAAGCAGAGACCAATGGCCTTAAATTCTACCTGGAGACACTCGGAATTCTAAGTTGAATATAGATAGTCATTGTGCTCTAAAGAAAGCTGTAGTGGAAGAAGGTCAATAATTTATGAAGCTTATTGTATCTCATAAATCAGAAGGACTGAAGGACATGGTGTAGATGATTGAAAGTCAATGGAAGGGAATATGGAGGCAAATCAACCAGCAACAGACCTGAATTTTCAGGGCTCTTGATATCATCAAAGAAGAGATCCTGGCTGCTCCTGTGCCTGTAGAGGATGAGGAAGGGACTGGAAGTCTCAGGGCTGAGGTTCAGCTATGTATGCTTCCTGGAAGCACAAACCAATGCCATGGAGCAGATATTCTGAAAGTTGTACAGTGGGCAGTATGCCAACAGTAGCAAGAGAACAGGAGAATTTGCTGATACCGTATGTCAAAAGTTTCCGCAGTGGAAAGTAATGGACTTTTGGACTTTGATTCTAAATATCAGGAGCTCTGGGATTGTGGCCCGCTGAGGTCAGAGGAGCAGCATCAACACCTTTACAAGAACTCTCCTTGTGGCAGAGATGGGCCATGGGACTGTGTTTAATCACAACAGAAGGCCTGGCTTGGAACTCAATCACATGTTTTCCTTAGCACTTCTATAAAAAGGGGGAAAAGAGTTAGCAGGAAATGAATACATTAATTTTAAAGTGAAAAGATAATTAATGCTTGAAGTAGTAATGCTATAACCTATGGAATTAGTATTCAAATTAAACTAGTCATTGAAAACATAAAAAATAAAAATAAACTATAGTTCCCCTCAACAGTAACAGGGAAGCTTTGAAGAGGGGAGGGTTTTGGGGAAAAGATAATGAGTTCCGGTTTGACATGTTGAGTGTGAGATGTCCATGTTGATATATGCAAAAGGAAGTTTTAGATGCAAGACTGGAGGTTAGAAGAGAGATTAGGACTGGGTAAATAGATCTGAGACTTCTCAGAAGTAACTATTTAATCCATAGGATAGCCAAGAAAAATTGTATAGAAAGTATAGAAGAAAAAGACTAGAGGGACCAGGATGATGCCTTTGGGAACATCCACAGTTAGATGGTGAAGTTGACAGAGTGCTGGCCCTGGAGTCAGGAAGACTCATCTTCCTGAGTTCAAATCTGGCTTCAGACACTTACTAGCTGTGTGACCCTGGGCAAGTCACTTTGTCTCCTTTGCCTCAGTTTCCTTATCTGTAAAATGAGCTGGAGAAGGAAATGACAAACTACTCCAGTATCTTTACCAAGAAAACCCCAAATAGAGTCACAAAGAGATAGGCACAACTGAAAAATGCAACAACCACCAGCACCACCACCAGTTAGTGGGCATGACCTGTGAGAAGAACCATCAAAGAAAGTTGAGAAGGAATAGGCAGATAACTAGGAGAGCCTGGGAAGAACACCATCATGAAAATTGGGAGAGTATCAGGGAGAAGAAGGTCATTGATAGTGTCAAAAACTGAAAATTTGTCAAGAAGGGTAGGAGGTTAGCAGAGATTTGAAAGAAGCTATAGAGGCCAGAAGGCAGAGATGAGGAGGGAGAGAATTCCAGTCATGGAGGACAGTCAATGTGTGGTATGATGAGAAAATTTCTGGGGACAGTTAGGTAGCACAGTGAATAGAGCACTGGCCTCAGAGTCAGGAGGACCTGAGTTCAAAGCTGACCTCAGATACTTGACACTTATTAGCTGTATGACCTTGGGCAAGTCACTTAACCCCAAATGCCCTGTCTCCCCCTTCTAAAAAAAAATTCTGGCTTGACTTTCTTACCATCATTTGCTGAAGATGAAGATATCATGTAGTTATCTAGAATTAGTAAAATCAAGCTTGAAATAATGACTGTTGCTTTCTTAGAGTTTGACAGGTTAGTTTCCTATTTTATCTGATATAGGTCTTCCCCTTCTGCTGCCCTGTTCTTTGATGTGTCTTCCCTTCTTCACTCTTTGAAATTGCCTTTTACTCTTCCTGCTTATATAGAGTAGCTCCAATCAGGAGCAAGGTACTCACTTACTTTATGTTCAGTGAAGCCTGTGTTCTGAGCATAAAAAAAAAACCTCAGGTTGTTTTTTTTTTCTTTCTTTCCTATCTCTACATCATTGATTGTCTGATTGGCAGCAGCATCTAATCAACAGAACCTCAGACAGTTCCTGTCACTGAGAAGTCTCCAGAAGAATAAAGATCAAAAAAGGGAAAACACCTTTCATGTGTAACATAAACATGAACTCACCAGTAAAGGGGAAGGGCATGAGAATCTATAGAGCACCTTCTATTCATCAGGAACTGTGCCAAGCACTTCTGCAAGTATTAACTTATTCAATCCTCACCACAACCCTGGTAGGTACTATTGTGGGCTCCCTAGTTACTGCACTACCTGTCTCTAGTATAAAGAAAGGAAAACCATCTGAGTCATACATATTTGCTCCTGGAAACAAAGTGGTTTATGAGGTCAATTTAGGACCAGAAACTAAAGAAGGGTTATCTTACCTTTAAGAGCCCAGACTTAGTAATCAGGGTAGATTATGCAAGGGAATGGTAGAAACTATGCCACATATCATTGTAAAAATTGGCATCTGCCAAATGGCTTGTGGGACATGACCTGATGCCTAGAATTATACATCAGAAACTGTGTTTTATGGACTGACAGATGAGAACATCAGTCAACTCAACATATCCCAAATAGAATTAATTATCTTTCCCTTTAAACTCTCCCTACTCTCTTAATTTCCCTATTACTCTTCAGGGCAGCACCATCCTCCTATTCCCTCAGGCTCACAGTCTGGAATTCATCCTCGATTCCCCACTATCTCTTACGCCCCATATCTAATGCCTCCTTTTCTCCTCTGATGCTGCCACCCCTCTGGTACTGACCCTCATCATCTCATGTCTGGATTATTTTAATAGCCTGCTGGTGGATCTTTTCTGCCTCAGGTCTCTCCCTATCCTAATACATCCTCCATTCAACCACTAAAGGGATTATCTTAAAGAACAGGTCACCCCCACCCTTACCCCTGCTCAGTAAACTCCAGTGGCCCCTCATCACCTCCAGAATCAAATACAAAATGCTCTGTTTGGGATTAAATGCCCTTCATAGCCTAGACCCTCTTACTTTTGCAGTCTTCTTACACCTTCCCATGACATATTCTTTGATCAGGTGGCATTTACCCTCCTGGCTGTTCCATAGATTAGGCATTTCATCTCTCAGCTGCAGGGATTTTCGGTCTTCCATGCCTTGAATTCTCTTCCTCCTCATTTCCATCTTCTGGACTCCCTGACTTTTCTTTAAGATTCAACTCAAATCTTCTCTTCTACATGAAGGCTTTTCCAATCCCTCTTAATTCTAAAGCCTCCCCTCTCAATTGTTTCTTATTCATCCTGTATATAGCCTATTTGTACATATTCGTTTGCTTATTATCTCCCCCATTAGATTGTGAGGTCCTTGAGAACAGGGACTCTTTTACCTCTTTTTATATCCTCAGAACTTAGTACAGTGCATGTAGTTGGTACTTAATATTTATTGAGTGACTGACTGACAAATCCCCATAATGCAAATACTGGTCTTGAAATATCCTGGAGAACTCAGCCAACAACTGCTGATGGGAGCAGTTGTCCTGGAAATGGCAGTAACTGATATTAGTATTTGCATTAGAAGCTGAGGGGTAGGGGCAGCTAGGTGACACAGCGAATAGAGCACCAACTCTGGAGTCTAGAGGACCTGAGCTCAAATGTGACCTCAGATACTTACTAGCTATGTGACCTTGGGCAAGTCACTTAACATGAATTGCCCTGCCTTCCCCCCTCCAAAAAAAAAAAACACAAAAAAGAAGAAGCTGAGAGATATAGGCATATTGAGGACAAAACAGACCCATCCAGGAGTGGTAGTTTCAGAATGTTACAATGGTACCAACCCTTAGTGCCCAGCAGAGGACTATACCTAAGGGAATCTTCTCAAGGTGAAAAGAATTCATAGGAAGCAGAACCTATGAATTTACCTTTCGGTCACACTTGTTCCCCAAGTTTGAGATGATTCTCTTTTTGTGTGCAAGGGGAGATATATAGAGAGGAAAACATTACTCTCTGTTCTGTTGGGTTTTTTTTTGGGGGGGGGAAGGAAGGTTTCCATAACAAATGTTCTTGATGTTTATGATTAATAAATACCTTTTTAAAAAAGTAAGCAATTCTGGATGATAATCAATGGGGAACACACCAGCTGGGGCTCATGATAAACAATATTAGAAACTGCAGCAGGTTTTCCCCTTAAACCTTGAGGGAAGAGTCAGCATATTGGGGACCTGGCCCCCTAGTGCAAGTGGAAGTTAGGGAAGTATCCTTACAGTAGGTGTAACATAAATGTATTCTGTATATAATATTTTTGGCATATATTGCTTTACCCAAAAGAATGTAAGGGAAGGAACCATTAATTTTTTTTTCTTTTTTATCCTTAGCACCAAACATAACTCATCTCCTATCAAAGGCTCTTAATCCATTCTTGTTGATTGATTATTGATTGGAGGAAAGTTCCAAGTCGATGAAGCTTTTTTCCTATCTTTTCTCCCCAACCCATCTTTATCACAAATTCTTGCCTTCCCTCTCTTCCTTCTTTCCTCCCTTCTTTCCTTCCTTCCTCCCTCCCTCCCTCCCTCCTTCCTTCCTTCCTTCCTTCCTTCCTTCCTTCCTTCCTTCCTTCCTTCCTTCCTTCCTTCCTTCCTTCCTTCCTTCCTTCCTTGTAGCCTTTTCAAGTTAAATAATTTACCCTCAGTGTAATAGCTACCCTTGATACCATTTTCATCATTTTTGAAGGCATCTGGTAACATTGCTGAAAACATCATGCTAAAAAGCATGGGAGCAAGCATACAGCCTTGCTTTACTCATGACTGGGAAAGTGTGACAGCATCATCCATTATCTAGAACCTATGTAAGCATACTGTCATGAAATTGATGTACAATACAGACAACCAAATTTTTACATAATTTTCCACAAGCCCTCATGACTTGACAATATTACGGTTTTGGTCACATTGACAAACATTGCATATAGATCTCTGTTCTGCTCCTGGCATTTCTCTTGGAATTTTCAACAGTAAACATCATTATCAATTCTTCCTCAGCCTTTCTGAAGCCACTCTGGATCTCAGGTAAATGACCATCTTCCAGGTGAAGGATCAGCCTATTAAGCAGGACCCTGGCAAAAATCTTGCTAGCAATGACTAAGAAAGAGATCCCAAAGATCCCCTTGTGAATATCACAGTACAATCTATTTCCATTACCTTTATAAAGATGGACAATGGAGGTGCACTTTAGCTGCTGAGGGGTAACCTCCTCTTGCCATATAACCTAAAAAAAACCCTCTCATCCATTGTTTGACCAGTGGTGCCCCTGCTTTGTAAATCCCAGCTGGAATAGGATGAGCACCAGGCGCTTTGCTGCATGAGAAGAGCCTAATGGCATTCAAAGCCTCTTCCTCAGTTGGAAATTCAACTAGAGAGGCATTGACTTCAACCTGAGGTGTGTGGTCAATGGCTTCAGCATTGATTGATGATGGTCTGTTGAGAACACTATGGAAGTGTTCAGTCCATTCTCCAGGATCATATCCTCATCACTAATCAATGTGGCTCTGTCAACACTGAGTGGTTTAGATGCATCATGGGTCTTTGATCCATAAATAGCCTTCAGGACATCATAAAAGTGCTTCAGATTGTTACTATCACCATAAAACTGAATTTCATCTGCCTTCTGAATACTGAGCCAAGAGTCCTGTGTCTCTTTAAGCTTTACTTGAACTTTACTTTCAATTGAGTTAAATGTTGCCTTCTTAGAGACAGATGAGCTATACTGCTGGTAAACCCTGTGGACTTCTCATTTTTCTTTTAGCAGCTTATGAATTTCCCCATCATTTTCATCAAACTAATCTTGATGTTTGCAAGTGTTCTGGCCCAGGAGAGCAAATGCAGTGCCATACACCAAATCTCTAAAAGCTGCCCAGTCCTTTTCTACTTCACTGGCTCAGTTTTCCCTCCAAGTTAGCAATGTTCTTTTCCTGCTTGAAGAAGTGTTCTAATTTGTTAATATTAAGTCTTCTAGTAGTCATTTTGTCTTGGAATCACATCTTTTCTTGAATAAAAACATTTGGCTTGGAGAGGATAAGTCTATGATCAGTTCAGCACTCTGCACCACACAATACATTTGTTAGTCTCACATCTTGTTTGTCTCTTCTTCATTACAATGACATAGTCTATTAAGTGCCAGTGTTTGCTGTAAGGGTGCATTCACAAAACTTTATTGTGTTTAGGTTAATGAAAGACAGTCTGTCTTGGTGATGAGAAGGTCACAAGATGCACAAGTCTCCAGTAGTAAGTTACTATTGCTATTTCTGACCCCATTCCTTCTAAGGACTCCTTGCCATGTCTGGTAGTCTGAGCCTACTGTAGCATTAAAGTCATCCAGAATTACAAGCTTGTCCTCATTTAGCATATTAATGATGAGGGTTTCCAGATGTTCATAAAATTTTTCTTTGACCTCATCGGGATTCATCATGGTGGGAGTATATGCACTGATGATGGTGGTAGGACATTTTCCTGCAAGTGGCAATTGCATTGTCATAAGTCTGTTGTTCACTTCTTTGGGGAGATTGTTGACTAGATTAGTTTTGATTGCAAAACTTGTATCAGCTTCACAGTGTTCCCCTTCACTGCAGTCACTCCAGAAAAATGTGTAGCCAGCTTTGACTTTGGTATGCTGGTCTTCATTTGTCAACCTTGTTTCAGTCAGGGCTCCTATTTGGATGTGATACCTGCCGAGTTCTCTCATAATAAGAGCTGTTTGTCTTTCAGGTTTATTGGATTTTGTGTTGTGCATAAGGGTGCCCACATTCCATGTATTGGTGGTAAGTGGAATCATCTTTGCAAAAGTTTTTCTATATATATTTTTTTACTACAGGGTGGGATCCCTTCTTGCCATGGTAAATAGGCTGAGGTTGGGTGAAGCAGACAATTTTTAGGGCACCTTTTCTAGCTGCTTGCATATACCAGGAGGTAAGCAGTATGGTCCTTAAAAAAAGCTGTTCAGACACACAGGAGGCTGTTGAATCCCATTGTTGCTTTAGTCCAGCAAGAAGATGATCCTGTGTCCTGGGTTACCTGTGTGGAGAATCGCGACTACAATTCCCGGTGTATATGCACCTGCCACTTTATCACTTGCCTGTCACCATTAGACTTTGAGGTAGATAAAATGGTATGGGTAATGTTTTTTTTATTTGTGTATAAATTGGATTGAATAGAGGCAGAGTTGGCTTTACTCTCTCTTCTAGAGTCATCAAAGTCCAGTAGCAAGACAAAATCAAGATTACTGGTGATGGCTGGGATTGCAGTGGATGACCTTGGGGTCTTTGATGTCTGACCAAGCTCTCTTATGTTCCACAGTGCCTACTTTAATTGCCTTCATGGCCATTATAACAAACTGTTCTCATCTGCTCATTCCACCGGAGAGGTTTTCATATGCTTGGGTTAGACACCCCCCTAATTCACCAAAGTGTTTGAGACCCATTGGTTATCCTAAACCTGGCTTAGTTGGCTGTTGAAATAATTTAATGGGGTATGGCCACTGTGTATCCTAATGTTTTTTGTAGTCACACATGAGAGTTAGGTGAATTACAAAGAAAGAAAGGAAGAAAGAAACAAAGGAAGGAAGGAAATATGAAGGAAGGAAGGAAGGAAGGAAGGAAGGAAGGAAGGAAGGAAGGAAGGAAGGAAGGAAGGAAGGAAGGAAGGAAGGAAGAGTTAAGGGTGAATCAGGTAGACACAAAGGTGGAAAGCAGCCCTGAAAAGGGTTCGGCAGCCCTCACACCAGAGGTACTAGTCTTTCCTGAATATACCCCACATCCCCTGTGGAAAGGTAGTTTTGAGATAAAGGAGCTTGAGGGATATAGGAGGGAATGGGCCAATGGGCAAATACTTGCCAATTAAACAAGTCTCCAAAGACAACCAGCAAACATGGCTAATGATGTAAGATGAGCATTACAGGAAAGGGGCACATGTGTTTGCTTGTATGTGTATGTGTTTTGTACATATGTGCTTATGCTTCCATTTGTTTTACTTTTGGGTGCCTGGTTTGTTTGGTTTTTTTGTTTAAATTTCCTTTTATTTAATCCAATTTCGTATACTATTAACGTTTTCCACCAACTCGGGGTGCAGAAACTCTCACAGGCTTCACAATTTTTTGTTTAGGTGCTGCCTTTGTAGATGCCTTAGCAGCAGATGCAGCTGTCTTCTTAGCTGCTTGCTTTTTTGCTTCCTTGGAAGCCCTGAGGCTTGTTCTCGTTGGGCCTTTCAAACTTCAGGTTTCTGGTTCCTCTTGGCCATTATATCAGCAAGAGAAGCCCCAGTGACGGCCCTTTGGAATTTAACAGCCCGGCAAGTTCTTATCTTTTGAATCTCTTCCGACTGGCCCTTCTTGTGTTTTCTTCTCTACAGGACAGTCCAATTGATCTGCCAGGGGTTCCTCTTTGAAAGGAATGCAGACTCGCATTTTGCATTCAAAAACTGGAAAACCTTCCTGTCCGTGCTGGCGTAGTGCCTTCCGTGACCTGGGTGGATCTTGTACCCCCTGAAGCTGCACAGCTCGACCTTCATGGTTGCAAGCGTGAGGAAGATGGCGAAGAGAAAGCCTGGTTTGTTTTTATGAGCATCTCTATGTACAGACATGCAGGTGTGGCTTGGGTCAGACACCCAAGCTCCTGAAGGACAGGGATTACATCTGCTTTAAATTGTGTTTGGGTCTTAATTGTGCATGGGCTTGATAAGTGTTTATCATACTGTTGTAGGAGCATAGATTTAGTGCTGTAGTGGAACTTAGAGGTCATTCAATCTGACCTCTTCATTTTGTTGATAAAGAAAACGTGGCCCAGAGTGGTTCAGTGATACAAGCAAAGTTACACAGATAATAAATATCTGAGTCAGAATCTGAACCAGATTCCCAGGTTTCCAAGTCTAACCTTCTACTATACCATCATGCTATGGCATATACATCATGTGTTTATGTATGTGTTTTCTGGGTGTGCACATATTCGAGGGTTCTTTTGGGGGGTTTGTGTTTGTGTGTGTGTATATATGCACACACCTTCCTCCTTGGTCTTCCAGGGTTCAGAGCATTTGCTGATAGACTCCAAAGGGGCTGAATGTGGCTAAACTTCTCCAAAGCAAGGGATAGAAGGCAGGCTAACTCTGTGTCTAACCCAGCTGAGTCAAGGGTCACAAAGGGTCTCAGAGAGCCTGACTGGCCTAGCCTAGGCCTACCCCCTCCCCTCTCCCTCCCATACCCAATAAATAAAGACTGACTTTGTTGTTTTCTTTTCAGTAGTTTGTTATTATTGAGTAGAAAATAAAAATCAGAGCTAACAGAAACAATACAAAAGCTGGTGGGATTGAAATTATTTCCACATCTCTGTCCTCCTGCTCATCCCAATACCTCCTAGAGAACACAGGATTGTAGAGCTAGAGGGGACTATAGAGATTGTTTGAGTCTACTTCTTTCATTATATAGATGAGAGGAAACGGAGGCCCATTAAGGCAACTTATCCAGGATCATATAACCAGGGAATGACAGAATCAGGATTCAAACCCAGTTCTCTGGGTTCCAAATCCATTTTTCTTTCCATTGTACCATGAGATGATCTTCCCTCCTCTCCATTCTTCTTCCCCTCCCCCAGATGAAAACCAAGGGTCTATTGAGAAGTGATCCTGGTTAATGGACCCTGGATGGATTTGGCAGGAGCACCTAGTGAGGGTGACTCTCTGAGTGGCCAATTGGGACGCTTATCTTCTGAGGGAAGGGAGGAGCAGAACTGACCTCCTGGACCCCTGGGAGCATAAGGAGCACCCCCTTCGTCATATGCCCCTTATCCTGGGAAACTAAGAGGAGTTTGGAGAGGAAGTTAATGGATTGGGGAGGGACATGGAGCTGGGTTGGAATTGTGTGGAGAGAAGGCTCAGAACCTTTCAGGACAGGCTTGGGTGAGGGGGTGCATTGTGGCCTGACTAAGGGTCCCATAGGTTACAGGCTGGGCCAGTAGAGGACAGAGACCAGTGCCAGGGTCAGGCTGATAGCCAGGACAGCATGGCTGAGGAGTGTGTGGAC
Organism: Petaurus breviceps papuanus; assembly: GCF_028583685.1. NCBI lineage: Eukaryota > Metazoa > Chordata > Mammalia > Diprotodontia > Petauridae > Petaurus > Petaurus breviceps. The sequence continues at coordinate 779,943 of NW_027187460.1, read as the reverse complement.
AGGAGCTGAGTTCTCGACGCCAGAATTGCACAAGTCTGTTCTACAACACCGAACCTGGGGTTGGTTCTGGCCCGCATTAGTATTCTGTTCATTACAGAACTCAGCACATTCCTTCTTTATGAGGTTTCCTGACAATTGCTGGTCTAGAGGAGAGAGGAAGAGAAGAGGTTGTCACGCAAACATTATCTACACACATCTAGACACACTACCAACTCTTTAACCCCCCAAATCTAGTCTTCCATTCTCTGAAATTGTCACAACCATCCTCACCATTGCCACCATCCCATCATTATCATCATCACCATTACAGTCTGACCATCACCATTACCACTATTGCTTTCACCATCTTCATACCATCACCATAATCATCAGCATCAACAATCTCTACCATCACCATCTCAGTCATGAATAGTCAAATACTTCTGCCCCACCAGTCCTAGATGATCTCCATAGTGAGTAAGGTCTCTTCTGCCCTAAGTCTTCTTCCTCCAAGGATCTTCATGGAACTCCTATCTCTGTCCCAGACTAAGGGATGATATGGAAAAAAATATCTCTGCACTTTTTCTCAGATACTCACAGCTGATGGTTGTTTTGCAGAACTGAGAATTACTGGGGCAGTACATTGGTTTCTTGCAATTGTCAGAACTTTCACAGGCGTGACATTGGAGAGCTTCGGCTGTAGGTACAAGAGGGACATGTCAGATGGTCCAGGGTTCAGTGGGTTCAATCAAGGGTCCTGGGTTGTGAGGGGTTAGTTCAGGGATCCTTTCTGGGCTCAGTCCTCAGCATCCTGACCCGCCCCTTCTTTCCTGTATCCTTTGTTCAGAGAGGGAGTAGGCAATAGGATTGGAGGAAACACAGCTTCTCTGCCTGGCCCCAACATCCCTATCTCTCCCACCCTATAGAGGGAATAGACATAATCTCTGTCCTGGAGACAGAGGCAGACACAGAGTGCAACTGTGTATGGCTCCAAAAACACATTTTGAGCTAGAGACCTTTCTCCAGCTTCTCTCATCCACTGCTCATTCCTTGGCCCCTCATTGGATTTTTCTTAGAGGCCAAGAATCATAGTATATCAAAGATGCAAGGGCCCCCAGAGGCCATCTGGTCCAATTCATACCTGAACAAGAATCCACCTACAACATCCCTAGCAAATGGTTCTTCAAACTTTGCTTAAATGATTCTCAAGAATCAGCCTTATCTTTCCGATTTACCAATGAAAGCAGGCAGTTATTAAGCTCCTACTATGTGCTAGGGATACAAAGACAACAGTGAAATGCTCTCTGCCCCCAAAGAGCTTGTATTTTGTCAGAGGAGATTATATGTGTGTATTTACATATCTACACACATATGTATATGCTATATATACATATAAATCTGTATACATATGTGTGTGTCTATACATACATATATCTATGTGTATGTGTGTGTATCCAGGTAGAAGGATAGTACTAGTTGGCATAGTAGGTAAAACTTTTGGATTTAGATTCTGGAAGACATGAGTTCAAATCCTACCTCTGATACTTACTAGCTACATGTGACCCTAGTCTAGTCACTTGGGCCCCCTAAGACCCACAATTTTCAAAGACTGGAAGGATAGATAACATGTTAGATGACAGATTCAGGAGCAAAAACATCTCATCGAGCTAGGATGTTCAATTAAATCTAGTGAAATGGAATTTAAATAAGAGTCTTGAAATGGGTTCACAAAAATCAGCTTCACAAGTACAAGGCATATGAAGTATAGGTAGACAGCAATTCATCTGGAAAAAAACAAATTGAGGTCTTAGTGGGCCACAAGCTCCATCCAAACTAATAATGTGATATGGCAGCCAAAGAAAAAATATAATATTAGGCTACTCCCAGAGAGGTACAAAATCTGAGGCCAGGAAAGTGATGGTCTCCCTGCATGTTGCCCTGGTAAGAGCACAGATGAAGCATTGTTTTCAGTTGTGACTGCTACATTTTAGGAAGAGCATTGGCAATTGGAAGAGGACAATTCTCTAGAGGAAGGCAACTGGAATAGTGAAGGTCCTTCCAGCCAGTCTTTGTGAAAAGCAATTAGACAAAAGTACTGGGGATGTTCAGTCTAGAGAGGGAAAAAAAAATGGTGGAGTTAAGTGAGTGCTAGTTGAATTTTCCCCTAGATTTTCCCCTAGAATTCCTAGTTACAACTTTTTGGGTTCCCTTCCACTGAAGCTTTTCAGGTATTTGTAGGGAGTGTAATAGGAAGGATTTGGGGAGGTGGTATGGGTTAAACCAGGTGGCCACTGAGGTCCCTTCCAACTCATGCTTTGTGTTTCAGTGATTTTAGATTATATTTATAACCAAAATTAGGGACTTGATATTTTCTCTTCCCTCTGAACCTCTTCTCTTTGTCTCTGCTCTTTCCACTTAATCCCTACCATTTTCTTCTGATTGACTATAGCTTTGCCTTTTGGTACAGACCAGGCTTGAACTGGATAGTGTTGAACTTCTGAATTTATGAAACTATTCCAACGGTGTACCGATAAATGTTTAATAATTGGCCTCTAGGAACAAAAAAAAACCCCCATCTGATCCACACCAACACACTTTTAAGTTTAATCTTCATTTTTAACACATTCTCCATCACTATCTTAAGTCTAAACAATAAACAAAACAGTAAATCTAGCCCTGATTTATGGGGCTCTCTAGTTCTTGAGGTGTAAATGTTCATGCTGAAAATTCAACAATCCAGTCTCTGGAACTGGTCAGACTGGCTCCAGAACAGCCATGGACTATTCCCACTGAGTATCAGAGGCAGGTGATACAGTGGAAAGTAGGAGAATTAGATTAGAGTGAGACCTGGAATTGAATTTTACCTCCAGGATTTAGTAGCTTTATGACCAGGGGCAAGTCACTTACCCCTCTTTATCTTCAACTTTAAAATGGAGATAGTAATACATACATTGTAATGGGGAATGAGATAAAACCTTTGTAAACTCTACTGCAAACTCATTTGGGGTTTCCTTAGTAAAGATACTGGAGTAGTTTGCCATTTCCTTCCTCTAGCTCATTTTGCAGATGAGGAAACTGAGACCCAGAGGAGAGAAGAGACATAGAAGGTCAGTGGCATGGCTGAGACCAGGAGTGTCCTGAAAGAGTCCTTAGAGAGCTCTTCCTTTTACAGAGAAGGAAACCAAAGACTAGAGAGTTTGATTGAGTCAAGATTACAGTAAGTAGGAAGCTGAGGTCTGAGTCCAGATCTTCTGGCTCTAAATCAAATTCTCTTTCTACTACAGCAGAGTATAGAACTCAGGTATCCTGAGTGTCTCTCTCTCTCTCTCTCTCTCTCTCTCTCTCTCTCTCTCTCTCTCTCTCTCTCTCTCTCTCTCTCTCTCTCTCTCTCTCTCTCTCTCTCTCTCTCTCTCTCTCTCTCTCTCTCTCTCTCTCTCTCTGTGTGTCTCTTTCTCTATGTCTCTCTGTGTGTATTTCTTTCTGTCTCTGCCTCTCTCCATATCTCTTTCTTTCTTCTCTTCCTAGACCTGTGACTTCATTGATGTAGGGAATTTCAGTAAAGACACTCACTATTCTGGCTGGGTCTACAAAAAGGTTAAGTGACTTGCTCAAGGTCACACAGCTAGTGTGTGTCAAAGGACTTGAACCCAGGTCTTTCTGACTCTGAGGTCAACTCCCTCTCCCTTTGACTTTATCTCCCATCCCCACCCAATGCTTAGTTGGCTTGAAATTTGGGTATTCTGCCACCAAGTGGCTCCCATGTTATAGCCTCATAATCCAAAAGCAAAGCTTCACAGAAATGTGATTCATTGTGTCCCAAGGTTAATCCATGGTCCTACCTAGTTACCTACCTGGTTACAAACTACCTGAAGGTTTCAGTTCCCAGACAAACATACCTCTCATTGTTAAAGGGTTCTTTCCTCTCTTCTACAGAACCACGAGGAGCCCTCTAGATCTGGTGCCCCCCCCCTTGCCCTTTATCAGATGGGATGGTCTCAATAGAAATAGGAGGGCTACAGTACTGAGTTTGGCAAGAGAAGTTGGAATATGGTAAATATAGGAAGGGTTTCAGGAACAGAGACAGTCTCAGGAATGAACTGATAGAAAGGAGATAGGGAAAGTCTCATAGAAGTGAAGGGATGCCATGAGAGCCTGTGTCCCCAAGTATGAGGTTGGAAGGAGAGGGATGATGGAGACACAAGCCAGGAGAAAAGACTTCTCCTCCATGTTTGGCCAGTGGTCTCTTATGTTCTTCCACATTCGTGCACAACCACAAACACTATCGTGCATAATGAAGTAGGTTTACTAAGATCCAATCCCACACTAATTCACATACAGTCATACACACCACCACCACTGCAGATACACCCACAACCATACTCATTCTTCCACCACCACCATAACCACATATACATAGACAACTATGAGTTCAGACAAGATCACCCACGACCACATGCATACTTAAATAATTAAACACAAACTCACCCTCATTCTTGAAATCACAGTTGAAATCAATACTAATTGGGTATAGATGTTGTAGATGTTGGGGAGGGGACAGGGGAAGGAGGGAGGGACCAGAGAAAGAAATCTCTGTTCTTTGTCCCCAGATGCCAGGGGTGAAGCTGGAGAGAATGTTAGTGACTACTGGAGAGAGAGAGAGACTAAGTTGGGTCTGAGGTTCAAATAATCAAGCCCCAATGTTATAATGAGGGTCAGCGCAATTATATCCTTTCCCTCTGCACACACCCCTCATCTTAATTCCATAATATACCTTTAAAAGTTGATCTTTCATAGGATCTACAAAAGGGGAAACTGAGGTTTAGAAAGTAAGTTACTTGCCTAAGGCCACATGGTGAGTGGAAGAGATAAGACTAGAAATCATTCTACATATCTAGAATGTCACACTCTTGCTAAAATGACGCCCCCCCCAAGCTATTCACCTGAGAGAAATCATGTTGAATAATAAAAAGAACATTAAACCCATAGTCAGAAATTCTGGATTCTACCTCCCCCTCTGATATTGTTTCAATCACACATTGAATTGCAAATGGATTTTAAACCCTTCTCCCCAACCAAATTTCGATATATCAAATTGTGTTGAATTGAGTTGAATACAGGAAGGTCAGTTGTACTGAGTTGAATTGAATTGAAAAAATCCTTTATTAGTTGTGTAACCCTAGGCAAGTCACACATCCTCTTTGACCTTCAGTCTCTTTATCTGTAAGATGGAGATAATTGTCTTCATACTATCTCTATTTCTTAGAATTGTCTCATGAAACCTGCAAACTGTGAAGTTTCATAGAAATGGGAATTAACATTAGTATTAATTTTTTTAAAAGATACTATTGTATAGATATTATAGTATAGATGGAAAGAGAGAGAGGGAGAGGGAAAGAGAGATTGATACTATAGTGTATATATATATATATACATATTATAGATAATATAATATAATGTCTATAGTACCATAGTAAAGATACTATATGAAAAGGTAGCTATAGTTGTTTCTAAACATGCAAGTCAGTTTCTGTTTCTGGTCCTTAGTTTCAGCCATTCTTAAGAAGAAGGGGTTGAGCATGGTGATCTAAGTTTCTACCTAGCTCTAGCATTCTGTGTTCTAAAAACTCACCCAATAATAATACTCAATACCCAATAATATGTTTTATGTTCTAAGTTTCCTCTTGGCTCTGACATGCTATGGCCCAGGCAGCTGTAACATTCTCAAATTCTGTGATCTTTTCATTTTATGATTCAACCCCTCCTTGTCCTTATGGGACAACCCTGGACTTTGAGAAGCTATTCAACTGACCCCAATCCCTGGCAGGTTCTGCCAAACCAGAAAATATGAACCTAGTAATGGACCATGTGTCTGTCATCCACAAACCAACCTAGCTAAATGAAGATGGCCCTACCACCATAAACTGGCCACCAGATGATGAATTTTTCATCTACTATACTAATTTATGAAACTTTTTGCTAAAGTATAGAAGAGATAGAATTTGCATTTTAAAAAATACACATACCAATGAAATCATGGGTTAAAAGGAATATTGAAGTATGATTCTGTGACCCAATGCAAAAGCAGGGTTCAAGGGCCAAGGCAAAAATCACCATCCCCCACCATAAGAAGAGCCCCAAGCCCTATAGGGTAGACCTCCCACCTCCCCAGACTTTCACCCCCTCACCTTGCTCTATGGTGATGGCTACCACTGCCAGAAGCATCAGGAGAGACTTCATGTTGCTTAGATCACACCCAAAGTGGAGTGAGTGCCCCTCCTTTCCCCACAGAGGTCTTATAGCCCCATCTGGGGACAGGTGATGGTGCAGGAAGGGTGAGCGCAAAGAGTCATTTGGGCCCCAGGCACAGGTCCAGCTAATCAGAAGTAGGATCTAGGATCTCTGAATCATCCCAGGAATGTGCCTCAGCCCGTTTAGATCCCCAGCCACCCCAACCCCTTTGTTTTGGGGAATTTCACATTTCCCTGCCTATTGACAGCCTCCTAGGGCTGGGTATGGATACCATGGAAGAGGGAACATTTTGTTCTTTTCTCTAGAGTATTGAATAGTGCACTGTATTTGGAGGGAGAAAACTTGAACTTGAATTCTGAATAATTCTCCTTATGATATGCATGATGTTAGACAAACCACCTCCCCCCCTCCAAATTTCTTGGCATGAAATATTTGAACCAATTTCTGTTGTTCAGTCATTTCATTTATGTCCAGCTTTTCACTAATCCATTTGGGGTTTTCTTGGCAAAGATACTGGAGTCGTTTGCCATTTATTTCTCCAGTTCATTTTACAGATGAGAAAACTGAAGCAAACAGGATTAAGTGACTTGCCCAGGGTCACACAACTAGTAAATGTTTGAGGCCAAATTTGAACTCAGGTCTTCCTGGCTTGACACCTGGCACTCTATCCACTGCATCACCTAGCTGCTGCAAATCACCTCTAATTTTCCTTAAAACTCTAAAATCTTATGATGGTACCCTTGGCCATCTTCTTCAATCAACCACTGAAACTTTGCTAACTTCCTGTACACTCAGTCTGGTCTCCATGTACTTCAAGGGAGGCAGGAGGAAAAAGAAAAAGCTATCCAGTCCTTACCTTCAGAACTTCCAATCTCCTTTGGGAGCCAGCATTTCCTTCTACAGATGTGGTAATCACAAAATAATGCAAAGTAATGGAAGACCAAGATTGTAAGTGTTGAGAGGAAGCACTATTGGGATGGTAATGCAAGAAGAGTTCTCTGGGAACTGAAGTAGTAAAAAAAAGGCTCCATTGAGGCAATGGACCTGGAAGGGTGGACAGAGTGTTGTAAGTGTTCATTTTCTCTTGGTTTCTTGTTTTTATTCCTAAAACCAGTGAAGAAGGTATCCTTTCTTCTCTTTTCCCAATAACTCTTTATTTAAGCTGTCTACCTGGGCTTGTATTGAGAGAGAGAGAGAGAGAGAGAGAGAGAGAGAGAGAGAGAGAGAGAGAGAGAGAGAGAGAGAGAGAGAGAGAGAGAGAGAGAGAGAGAGAGAGAGAGAGAGAGAGAGAGAGGGAGAGAAACAGAAAGGAAGGAAGAAAGAAAAAGAAAGAAAAAAGAGAAAAATTAAGAAGATAGCCATGCTTAAGGATTTCTAAGTGCTGTCATGTGGAGAAAAGATTTACTCTGCTTGGCCCCAGAGGGCAGAACTAGGAGCAAGGGGTGCAGGTTGTGAATAGGAGCTTAAGTTTGATGTCTGGAAGGATTTCTTAACTGAAACTATTCCAAAGGTCTTTAAGTGAAGTGGGGAATGTCTACCAATTCAGGGTGTCCTGGAAGAGATTCTTGTTCCAGGATGGGTTGGACTAGTGGCCCTCAGTAGATTCTTTCAACAAATGTTATGGTAAAAGCTCCCTTGGGGTAAGGAGTGTCCAGGTCCTGGGAAAAGCTTGCTAATTAATTATTCACTGAGTACTCTGAAGCAATACTGGTGATCTGGGAGCTTCAGGTCTGGGAGAGGAAGGTGAGGCAGCAAACCTAGAGCCCATCCCCTGGGAAACTCCTGGATCTATGTAGTGTAAGATCAGTCCTGGTCCCCACAGATCCTCCTGGATGTCCTATCCACCTCATCAGCTTGACATCACTGGACATGGAGAAAGGAAGGTCTGGCTAATTCCTGCCACAGTCACTAACTAGCTGTGTGACCCGGGGCAAGACAAGTAATTCCTCTCAGTCTCAGTTTCTTCCTTTGTGAAACTGGGATAATAATGGCATCTATCTCACCGGGTCAAATTGAATGCATTAATTTATGTAAAGTACTCTGCAAACCTTAAAGGACTATATAAATGCTAGTGATGATGATGATGATGATGATGACTATGATGTCTGGAGTAAGCCCATCCTACTTTTCCATCATTCTAAATGTTAGGAAGTATTCCCGGACATCATGCCTTAGTTTGCCTCTTTGACTCTTCTCTCCCATGCTCTAAGCTCTTCCTTTTGGGGCCAAGCAGAGCAAGTTTAATATATTTTTCATGTGACAGTTTCTCAGCTTAAAGACAGCTATCATGGGCTTCTTAGATCTTCTCGTTCCCAGACCAACCATTCCCATTTCTCCAGTTTTTCTTGTGTGCATTCTGACCTCCATCCAGGTGTCCATTCTCTGAGCATGCCCCAGTTATCAATTTGACACTTGACACTGTGATCAGGAGCTAGACTGTGTGTCAGACCCTGAGAGGTTCTGACAGCCAAGAGATGATGAGCAAAAGTTAGCGTGTTTTGGGAAGCCATTGCTGACGGACCCCCAAAAGTAGGTTGAACTTGAAGAGGCAGAGAAAATTCAATTCCAAGCAGAAGAAATGGGGTAAACTGAGTCAGAAAGGAGGGGAGGGGAATAGAAAGCAAGTTGAGGTAAAAAAATGGAGCAATCTTAGATATTTCTACTGTCACCTAATATAATAGTCCAGTACTTAAAAATAATTGTAATTTTGCTCATACCAACTCTACTATGATTTACTATTACTGTGACTAAAAAATATATCAACCTATGACCAACCCCATAAGGAAGCGAACTTGCCAAAACTAATCCTAGAATGACAGAACATAGTCTGTCATCTGGCCTAATGACACTCATTCCCACATCAACATGATGAAATAGGCAATGCTAGTATTACTTTCCCCATTTTATAGGAGAGGAAACTCAATCAGAGAAGTTGTCATTGCCAGGTCCACATATGAAGCTTTTCCAATTTGGTTAGACCTGCAAGAACTTTGAGCAGGGGTGCACTAGTAAATATTTAACATCCAGCTCTCTGGAAAAAATGTAAGCATACCTGACACACTTATAAGTTTAATCTGCATTATTGACTATTACTAATCTAATTGTTTATTAATAATTATTATTAACCTGCATTATTAACACTTTCCTAAGTCTACGGAATTAACAAAACCAATCAAGTCCCAATTTGTAGCATTTGTCCAATTTCTGGTATGGACCTCCAGACCCACACTCACCTCCACACCCCACAAAGGAATTGGAGAAGGATTTTAGCAGAGGATAATGCTAATTAAGCATAATTTTACAAATGTCTACAATGTTCTGACATTTCAAAAGTACTTTTTTTCTCATGACAACAACCCCATGAATTAGAGTACATGCATTGTTTGACTCATTTTTAGAAATGAGATAACAGACATATAAAATGACTCATCCAGTCCTATAGACAGTGTTGGCTTGGAGTCTTGAACTTTCTTATTCTACTTGCAATACTCTTAACTGTCAGTAGGGGAGGGAGGGCTATAAGGAAAGGGTCTTGGTTTGGAGCCTTTGCCCAGAGGAGACAGCAATGTGGTGACATTTAATGGAAAAAAAAAAAAAAGATGGACTTGAAGTCTGGGTTCAAATCCCAGCTCTGCTACATATTACCAGTGTGACCTTGGGTAAGTCTCTTTCTCTTGCTGGGCCTTAATTTCCTTAATTTATGAGGGTTGAACTAAGTCCTTCCTAAAGCCCCTTTCAGCTCAAAATTCCTATGATTTTAGGTTTTTGGACTGGCTCTTATTTGGTTGGAATTTCCAAAGTTTCATGGATGCATGGGAGGGAGCCATCTCCCCGAGAAGTATATTATATTGCATTGTATTGTATTGTATTGTATTGTATTGTATTGTATCATATCATGTCATGTATCATCTATTCATACATTGTATTGTATTGTGTTCTGTTCTATTCCATTCTATTCTAATCTGTTCCATTCTAATATCCCCTGAGCCCTTATCTTTACCTGACTCCACCTGACAAGTCCACCAAGAGCTCCAAGAACAAGTTCAGGCAAAAGATAAGAGATCCACAGCCCTTGGGGGATGGGAGTCTATTAAAAGACCAGACTTTCTGGTTTTTCCTTCTCTTCCAAGTCCTCCTTTGCTTGGAAAAGAAATAATAACTGTTTCTATAGCTTTTTCAAAGTTCTAAAGCATAGCAGCATGTAAAGGGGACGAGGCGTCATGAAGTTGTGGACTGAGTGATGGGAAGCCTTGGGCTCATCTCAGATGCTTTCTAGCACAATTGTGACCCTGTGCATGTCAGTTAAGCTCTGTGCCTCCATTGTCTCATCTGTCAGCCTCTAACATCCTTTCTCTCTTTAAATCTATGCTTCTCTGGGGAACAACAGACTGAAAACCTGGATTTTCTTTACCAGGGCTCCTTCCATGGCACCATATGCCTCAGCACTAATGCACATGGTGTTGGCCTTCAGATCAAGAAACCTCAGGTAGAGTCCTAGCTCTGTCACTTAGCAATTGTATTACCCTGCCCTTTCCATGTCTCTGTCCTCTTTAGGCTTTAATTCCCTCACCCTTGGACTAGATGACTTATAAAATTCCTCCTGCCTCTTAACAGACTCTGCTTCAATGAAAGAGCTATATGTTCACATGAAGCTAGATTTGATGTCTGGTGGATGTAAGACCCAGTGAGGCTTCCCTGCTCCCCCCCCCCCCCCCCCCCCGCCACACATGGATCTCCCCCTTTGTCTTATCTAAACTTTGAATCTCCCTCAGCAAGAACCAATGGGTTCTGCACACTGTTTGCAGAGATATTGAGCTGGAAAGAACTTTTATCTAGTCCAACCTTCTTATAGTATGCATGAGGAAAGTCAGGCCCACAGAGATTAGGTGCAAGAGTGTGCTGGTAAATATTTAACAACCATTTCTTGGGGGTTGGGTGGGGGGGGTGACATGTACCCAGGACACAAGTTTAACCTGCATTATTAACACTTAAGCCTAGACAATTAGTTAAAAAATACATCAAGTCCCAAGTTGTAGTGCTTGCCAGTTTCTAAGGTTTAAATGCTCATATTAGAAATTTAACAATTGGGCTCTTACCAATCCATTCTGAGCTGGCTCTAGTTCACTAAGATCACACAGATCAACCGGAAGGGCCAAGATTTTCACCCAGACAACCAGAATCCACATACAATGCTCTTTACAAATGGCAGTTAATCAATAAACATTTATGAAGTACCTACTATATGCCGGCACTATACTAAGTATTGCCGAACACAAAAAGATAGGCCCTGCCCTCAGGGAGCTTACAATCTAATGGCATTTCACAAAAATTTCTTGAATGGTAGCAGGCAGAACACATCTCTCTCCCTGGTATGCTGGTGGCTCTTCAAAGACCTGACTTTTATTTTTCCAGTTATTTCAGAAACTATCTTTGAGAATTATAAAGAACCCACTCAGCTACAATGTAAGAAGGTGGAAAATGGAAGATCAATCAGAGAGAGAAAGGAAGAGAGAGAGAGAGAGAGAGAGAGAGAGAGAGAGAGAGAGAGAGAGAGAGAGAGAGAGAGAGAGAGAGAGAGAGGGAAAGGAGAGAGAGAGAGGAAGAGAGAAGAGTGCTGCTTCTCTTCCTTGAGTCAATAAGAAAGGCTGCCATGGGCAAGAATGCTGAGGGAGGGAGCAAATAGTATCCTGCAACTTTAAGTCCACTTGGCATTAGAGAGAAGGGCCTATTGTGAGGTGAAAAGAAACAATAACAAATTAATGTGTAAGTTAGCATTTATATTGAGAAATCATCACCACCAACAGCTGTTGGCCAGCTTCCACCACAAGTGGTTAAGTACAAAAGTTGCAACATTGGAGTAGTTCTGCTTCCAGCCCGTCCAGAACAGTCATTGTCAGGGGACTGATGCCATCAACTGCCAGCCAATTGCCCTGGATGAAGGGGAGGGGGAGAGAAGAGAGAAGGGAAGAAGCTTTTATTAAAGTACCTACTGTGTGCCAGGCACTCTTGCTAAGCATTTTACAAATATGACCTCATTTGATCCTCACAACAACCATGGGAGGTAAGAACTATGGTACCCAAGAGAAGATCTATTATATTCCCCATTTTATAGTTGAGAAAACTGAGTCAGACCTGGAAAGTACGTCAAACTAGCTGAAGCATCAAGGCACCCTTGAGGGAGAGAGAGGAGACAGCATGTAACAGATGAGTTAAATCACCACCTCAACCGCCATTTCCCTCAAGACCCTGATGGAGACAGCCCAGGACCCTGAACCCAATAGCCTTAAGAATGGCAATGTTTCCAGCCCAATTTTTAATGATTCAGCATTAAGAACTGAAATGACTTTATCAGTGGAAGTGACATTAAAGAAAAGTTATAACGTCTACTTTCTTCCTTTACCCTAAGGACCATCTAAGGACCTTGGGACTGTTCCATCTGCCCTGCAGCTAAAACCTTGCCTATGTGTTCTCTTTCATTAGAATGTGAGCTTCTTAAAGCAGGGATTGTCTTTTCTATTTATCTGTCCCCAGGGCTTAATATAGAGTTTTACAAATAGTAAGTACTTAATAAATGCTTTATTCACTGATTATATGTCATTTAAAGTTTGCAAAGCATTACAAATATTATTTCTTTAATTTGAGCCGCATACCAACCTGGGGCCATAGATGGTATTATTACCCTCATTTTACAGATGGGGAAACAGGTGGAGAGACGTTAAGTGACTTACTCAGGATCATTCAGCTTGTTCATATGTGAAGCAGTGTTTAAATTCAGAGCTTCCTGACTCCAGTAATCTATCTACTGTACTACCTCGATGTCTCTGTAATGTTAACCTGGAGCTGTGAGGGCTAGTATAAAAAAAAAAAAGCTTGAGAAAATGGAAATATGTTCTTTGAGCTGCCAATCACACCCAAAGTATTTCTCCTGTGCAGGTCAGTTGTTAGAAAGTTGGTTTCCTGGGAAAGGAAACAAGCACTATTTAATGGTGGCTGAAGAGAGTATGGAACTTTGGAGAATAATGAATGGGGTCTTTGGTAAAATAACTTTGGAACTGAGTAGAGCTGCAGTAAATCAGTGGAGATCAGTGGCAAGAGACAGCAGTAAGCATCAATGATGGGTGACAGTCACTGAGAGTAGGTGAATAAGAGCAATGCTGTCTGTACACAGGGGTTACAGAAGGGAGCATTGATACGGAGGAGCAAAGCCTTGTTGACTCCTGTTGCAACTGTACCCAGGGCAGTGCTTCTGTACAGGTCTCTGAGGGTGCAGAGAGCCCTACTTACCTGTGGGTATCGCATTTATAGGATTAAAGGTGAATCTTACCTGCTTTTGTTAGTTTTAAAAATAAAACTGTTCATAACACTTAGTGTTTTAAGCCTTGTGAGCCTATGTACTTGTAAGGGGAAGTGGTAGCTATCCTTTGGAGGGGGAGTGCAAAGAAAGTTGTCAGCAGGAGAATGTTGATAAAGTTTTAACAGCTGACTCTAGGAAAAAATGTACACAGGACACACTTTTATGTTTAATCTTCATTATTAACATTTTCTCAATCACTTTCTTAACTCTAGACAATCAAGGAAACAAAGCATGTGTAGTTTTTGCTGATTTCCAAGGTGTAAATGCTCATATTAAAAACTGAACAATCAATTAGTTCCAGTTGACTCCAGCACATTCTTCATTGTCAGATATTAAAGTTTCCAAATCATATGGATAGGAACAATCAGCTAGAGAAGTAAGGTCCCCAAAAGGTCCCCTGGGACCTTTGTGTCAGAGGATTTTCTCTGACACAAGATTACATAATTAAAGAATGAATGTTTCCAAATGCCTCTCTCTTTTTTTTTCCCTTTAGCCCCTACATCTCTTGAAAAATCTCATCTTCCTTTCCCCTACCCTCGATTTGCTCAGTGATAGTCATATCGACTCACTAAACTACAGCTCAAGATCATTCTCTTCCATTTCTGCTTCCAAGAGAATTTGCTTCCCCAGCTGATCTCACACACTTTTTATGATTGGCCTTCCCTGCTCTGAATAGAATCACTATGCTGAGCAAAGAACTCTTCAACCCATACCTTGTTGGTGCCCCCCACCCCAGGTCCCCATGCTGTCCTACAGGGGAGTCTATGGTAATGATGATGATGATGATGATAGTGGTGATGATGATTATAATCATCTTAATAGTTAGCATTTATATGTGCCAGACATTTTGCTAAGTGCTTTATAAAAACATTTGATCCTTACAATAACCCTGTGAACTAGGGATATTATTATCCCCATTTTACAAATGAGGAACTGAGGCAAATAGAGGTTCGATGATTTGTCCAGGGTCACACATCTGGTAATATTTTGAGGCTAGATTTGAACACAGGTCTTTCTGACTCCATGTCCAGTACTCTATTCTCCCCGCCCCCCCCCCCCAACCACCTAGTTAGAAGCATTCATTAAGTACCTATTGTGTGCCAATGGACTATGTGCTGGGGGTATAAAGACAGATAATGAAGCTACCCCACTCATATATACAGGAAAAATATATACATATAAAATAAAGGCAAAATAAACACAAGGCAGCTAAATTCAAGGTTGCTATGGAAGGACACAACAGGGACAATCATGAAAGGTTTTCTGTAGAAGGTGCTTGATCTGAATCTTGAAAGAAGAAAGGGACACTATGAAGCAGAGACAAAGTTGGTATGTGTTCCAGGCATAGGGAATAATCCATGCAAAGGCATGAAAGTGGGAGTTAGAGAACCAGGATCAGAAAAGCCAGTTAGACCAGACTGCACAGTTCGGGAAGGGAAGCGAATAATGAGGCAGGATAGATAGATTTGAGCCAGGTTGTAAAGGGATTTACATTAGAGGTCATAGGGAACCAAACAGAGTTGATTAAGTATGGGGAATGACATAGTCAGGTTTTCATTTTGGCAAAATTGTTTTGGCAGATTAAGAAATTTAGATTGGAGTGAGGAGAGATTTGAGAAGGGAGACTAATTAGTAGATCATTGCAACAGTCTTTGTGAGAGGTATTGAGAACCTGGAAATAAGGAAGAGGTTGTGTGAGTAGGGAGAAAACTGGAATGCTAGGGATACTGTAGAGGTAGAACCAGCAAGATTTGGCATCTTATTTGGAAATGTGAGACAATGAAGAGTTCTTGATTCATCGTTTCCTTTCAGTTGTATACAACTCTTGGTGACCCCATTTGGGGTTTTCTTGGCGAAGATAGTGGAGTAGTTTGCCATTTCCTTCTCTAGCTCATTTTACAGATAAGGAGACTGAAACAAAGATGGTGAGGTGACTTGCCCAGGGTCACCCAGCTAAGCTGTAAGTGTCGGAGGTCAAAATTGGATTCAGGAAGATGCATCTTCCTGATTTCAGGCTTTATACTCTATCTACTGTGCCAAGTTTAATCATGAACCTTAGAGAATGATAGTGTCTTCAACAGAAATTGGAAAACTTAGAAAAGGAATTTAATTGGAGAGGAAGATGATGAACTCTGTTTTGTTCTTACTGAGTTTGAGATGTCTCTGGAATACCCAGTGTGAAATATCCAGTAGTCAGTTGGTGATGCAGGACTAAGGCTCAGGTGAAAGACTAGATGGATGGATAGATAGAAAGTTAGATAGAGTTATAGAGGTATAGATAGACAGACAGACAGACAGACAGACAGACAGACAGACAGACAGACAGATAGATAGATAGATAGATAGATAGATAGATGTATAGATAGGCAGACAGACAGATCGAGGTATAGACAGACAGATGGATAATTTGGTATAGATCTGTGAGTAATTGCTTCAAGATGATAATTAAAACTGCAGGAGCTAATGAGGTCACCAAGAGAGAAAGTGGAGAGAGAGAGAGAAGAGGGTCCAGGAGAGAATCCTGGGGAACCCTCACAGTTAGGAGGAATGATACAGATGATGAACCATCAGAGGAGACTAAGACTGAGCAAAAAGGCAAGTAGGGGGAGGCTTAGCAGAGAGTCATCTCACAAAAAAACTCAGAGAGGAGATTGGTCACAAATGTCAAATGCATCAGAGAGGTCAAGAAGGATAAAGAATGAGATACAACCATCAGCTATTGATCATTTATACATATCCTTTAAAAATCTCAGATCAGATGGTAAGGGCCCTTTTTATATTCTCATTTATCTCTTCAGTCAGTATTTCTCTTTTTTCCTCATTAGAATAGTTTCCCTCTGTGCCCTTAGAATTTCATTCTTGAGCAACTTCTGAGCTGCCTTTTTAGTTCCTGGTATCCTATCTATACTTCCCCTGCGTCTTTTGAGATTTTTCCTCCTGAAATCTGGCTGAAATTCATAGCATCTCTAGCCTCTTCTTCTTGCTACACCATCTACTGAACAGGTTGCTAACATGAGATTTGTGCTTGGATGCAAACTTCACATCAGTACCTGTTGTTCTGATAGCCACCCAAGTGGTGCTTGTAAGCCAACGACTCTGCCTGGAAGTTCAATTATTATTGGAACCTCACACTATTTCTTCCCAAATAACAGAAGTTCGGTCAAAACAACCAGAAGGCAAAACCTGTCCAAATTTGTCACACATCACATAGACCTACTATGTGTCTTCCAGCTAGTAGTTCAATGACAAGCTCTGTTTTCACTTTTGTCCCAGATTGTGACACTGGTCACTGGAGTAAGTCTTTTGATTCCTTAGAGTAACATCCAGCCTGGAAGGGTGCAGAGAGCTGAAAAGACTTAAAATTTCTCAAGGAGTAAATGGCAGAGCCCGGATTTGAAATCCAGTCCACTAACTCCCAACCCAGGGCTCTTTGCACTAAACTGAGCCAGACATCCCAACACTCAGATCTCAACTCTGGTTACCTGTGTGACCTTCACAAAGTCAAGAGACCTCCCCGAGCCTTAGTTTCTTTGCACTATAAAATGAAGTTGCTGCCCTAGATGATCTTCAGGATCCTTTGCAGCTCCAAATCTTTGGCTATTATATGAGCCTAAAAATGAATTAGGGAGCCAGGTGTTTCATCACTTTCCATTCCTCCCCCACCCGCAAATACCCTCCCTGTTCTGTGTGTGGGTCCTACTCCAGGGGAAGGTGGGGGCAGAAAGCAGAGATACTAAACTCTGCCAGGGAATTCATTAACTGATTTAAGTCATCTTAAAGGGATTATAGCTGTGTAAGAAGAGAGCTTTCGGGGTGATTTCTAAAAGTTATATAAGAAAGAGAGGATGGGGGCAGGACAGAACATAGCTGGGGCTGAGCCCTGGGAGAGACATTCAACACTCCTGAGTGAGCTATAGGGACAAGGTCCAAAGAGTAGCAACTATTAGGAATGGACAGCCTAACTTTAGACAGAGGGGAAGAGAAGCATTCATCAGCAAGGTCCTGTGTGTGATTCTAGACCCTCAGGATATGCTAGAACCAGCTCAAATCTGAATAGACTGGTAAATTTTCAGCGTGAGCTTCCACACCTAGGAAATGATCAAACCCTACAGATCAGGGTTTGACTTCTTGCTTTGTTGGTCGTCTGGATTTAAGAAAAGGGTTAATAATGCAAGTTAAACCTAAAATCCAGTGTATCCAGTGTAGACAGGTCCTTTTGTAGAGCCAGTCATTAAACATTGATCAGTGCATTCCTGCTCAGGGGTCACCTTCTCCAGGTTCTGTGCTAAATCTACATCTGGTGTATTGTTTCCAGTTCTGACTGTGGACAAATGGCCTGAGGAGAGTAAGCTGGATGATTTCCCCAGTTGAAGGAAATAGGGATGTTTGGCTTAATGAGAAGAAACAACCAAAGGATACTGGAAAGAACACCAGGTTTGGAGTCAAAGGATCTGGCTCCACATCTCAGCTCTGCTACTGATGTCCTGTGAGACTGTAGGATATTGCTACTTTTCCCCTTCCCTTCTGGGTTTCAGGTTTCTTTCATTTGCACAGTGAAGGAGGGCAGGGGTGAGCTAGATGTCTGATAAGGTTCTCCTATAAATTTTATGATTCTATGAATTGGGAGGAGATAACTTTTGGCATATTGGAGTTTTTTTACATTTGATTTTTTTCTCAATTTTTTAATTTTAATTTTTACATTTAATTTTTGTTTTTTCTCAATTACATGTAAAGAAAATTTTTTAATATTTGTTTTTTTTAATTTTGAGTTCCAAATTCTCCCCTTCTTTTCCTCCTCTCCCCCTTCCTTGAGAATGCAAGCAATTTGATATCGATTATACATGTTCAGTCATGCAAACTGTTTCCATATTAGTCATGTTTTTGCCAAGTATTTGAAAGTTTATATAGAAGTGAGAATATAGATTTGTTCTGCCCAGTCCCAGAATGAAGGATGAAGAGCAGTAAATAGAAATTTCAGAGAGACAGATTTTGACTTTTGTTAAAATTTAATTTATTCTTTTGGTCACATTTTAAGAAAAAGTCCCAAGATTTTGTCTTTTAAAGAGCCTGTGCTTTTGGGAAGGAACCTACAATAAGCCATGATCAGTCATTAACATCTGACTCAAATGCAGAACTTTGTACTTGTCCATGTTAAATTTTGTCGTAATAGAGGCAGCAAGGCATAGTAGATAGAAAGCTGGTCTTAGACCCAAGAAAACCTGGGTTCAAGTCCTGCTTCTGCCACATGCTGGCTCTGTGAACAAACCACTTAATATCTCAGAGCTTTGGGCCACTCTATAAGACAGACATATGCACAACATACAGCCTGCAGGCCACTTGCAGCCTGCCAAAAAATTTTGGGCAGCCCAGGAAAAATGTAGAGAATGTAAAAGAAAGTAAAGATGTAACAACTACTTTGTCCTTGCCCCCCTTAACCCACCTTCTACTAGTCACTATTATGCCTGTCATGCAACTTGGGGAGTGGGCTGCCCCTGAGCACTCTCTCCTGTTTGTCTCCTGAACCATAGAAACCAACCATCATCAGTCTGTCTCTAGTCTAAGAGGAGCAAGGGTCGTACCTTTTTACTGTGTTTTCCATTGTTACTAGCCTTGAATAGGGATTAAAGAAATTAATTCGGGTTATTCACTGGTAACTCAAATACAGAAGATGAAGCTTAAATACTTTGGCCACATAATGAAAAGATGAGACTCATTGGAAAAGATCCCGGTGTTGGAAAAGATTGAAGGCAAAAGGAAAGAGGGATGGCAGAGGATGCAATGCATAGTGTCATGGAAATGACCATGAATTTAGACTATGGGAGATAATGGAAGATAGAAGGGCCTGGAGAGCTGTGGTTCATGGGGTCAAAAAGAGTCGTACACAACTGAACAACTGAACAACAGCAACACATCTTTAATGACTGATTGAATCATGACTCCTCACTGTGGATGCTGGGACTTGATATTGACCAGAAACGCCATTATACTTTGTTCATTTGTCGCTGTGTTCACTGTATGTTGTGACTTAATCTGTTCCACTGAGCAACCTTTCCGGTTAATTAAGCAAGCGGTACCAAAGAGTTTGGATGATTGCTGCTTTGTAATATAATTTGATATCTGCTACTGCTGGAGCCCTTTCCTTTTCATTTTTTCCTCATTTTTTTCTTTTAAATTCTTTACCTTTTTTTTTTTATAATCTATATTTTTTTTTTGGTTTTTTTTTTTTCTAGCTCTATAATGTAATTTCTTGGTAGTTTGATTGGTGTGGTGTTGAATAAATAAATTAACTTGGGTAGTATTATCATTTATATTATATTGGTCTGGTCCACCTATGAGCAATTAAGATCTCCCCAAATATTCAGGCCTGTCTTTGTTTCTGTAGAGTCTGGTAGTTGTATTCATTTAGTCCTTATGTGTGCATTGGTGGGTACATTTTCAAATATCGTATGATTTCATAGCAAGTGAATGAGTCCAGATCTGAACTAAAAAAAAAATCTGTTGTTCATCCCAAAGTGCAGCTTCATGTATGATGCACTCATTCTGTTCTATTTTGTCTAAGGAAATGCTCATTTCATTCAGTGTTGGTTAAGTACAGAATTTTTTTTTTAAAAAGGGGAAAATGAATGTGTTACATAAATACAAGCAAGATGATATGTGACACTGAGAGGTGAGAAATTATTACTGAATGGAAGAGATAAGGCAGGGTTGGGGAACCTGTGCCCCAAGGCCACAAGTGACCTTCTATGCCCTTTGACTGACTCCATACTTCACAGAACAAAAGGGCTACACTTGAGGACCTAGGGGACCACTTGTGGTCTTGAGGCCACAGTTTCCCCACCCCTGAGATGAGGCTGAATAGCAGGCATTTTTTGACCTATTTAACAAGAGGAGAAAAGAGGATGCAGAAGTGCCAACAGGATGGCTTGGACTTGTGTATAGTAAGAGCAGAGTTGGGTTGTATTTTTGAGGTAATGAGAACTCTGCATCTCATTACAAGTCCTCACCTCTTGCCTCAGGAGAGTATGGAAATGCAGATAGTCAATATTTAGTAGAATATGAACACACCATCCAAAAATCCTTCATGAAATCTGGAAATGTCTTGATTGACTGAAAGTGAGTGGAGGACTATAGAATCAATTAATGGTCTTGATACAGGGGAACCCAGGTAAGATTCCGTTCTCATGTAGGAAATCAAGGGAGAAAGATGATATGAAATTTATAATGTGGAGAAAGGAAAGCCATATCATGGGCTGAATGCCTTGATACAACAACCCAAAATATGGGGGCAGAGAGGAGAGGGGGTAGGGAGAGGGAAGGTGGTCAAAAATGAAATATTCTCATGAACAAGAAGGAGAGGTGAGGCCTGGATGACTGTAAAGTTAGGTAAGATCAGAATTGGTTGAATGAGAAGATCCAAAATGTTATTAAGGGATAGAGAGATCTCTACTGCATTGAGTTGGGACTTCCTGTTTTAGCCCTGTACCATTCAAAATTTTTATCAATGACTCAGATAAAGACATAGATGGACTATTTATCAAACCTGTAGATATTACAAAACTGGGAGGGATAGCTGATGTGTTGGATAACACAGTCAGAACTGGAAAATCTTAAGAGAGGTAGGTGGATATGTAGAATATTGCAGAGGTAGATATATTGGAAGCTAGTAGGAGAGAGGACAGAGCAATGGACCTGGTGTGAGGAAAACCTGAGTACAAATTTAACCTTAGACCCTTACTAACAAGTAGAGCAACCCGTGTCTGCCTTAGTTTCCTCATCTATAAAATGGGGATCATAATAGAATCTGCTTACCAAGGCTGTTTTAAGGATAAAAAGAGATAATATTTGTAAAAGTGCTATATAAATGCTGGCTGCTGTTATCACTATGTGATTGCCCTATGTGGGAGGACCTAAGGTATTGGTTTTGGTTAACTTTTTCTTACAAGGGACTAGGCGGGGGGGTGGGGGGGGGGGGGGAGAGATAAAAAAAGATATCAATAAAACTTTTTTTTTTTTAAGATTATGCTACAAGGCATAGTAGGAGTTCACTGTTAATGACTGGCTTCAGATGTTAAAGCAGCATACCCTTTAGCAAAATGATAAATGAAGGTCTGTTTTAAACCACAGAATAGACCTACATAAGAAACTTCCCATGAGAGAAATAACCCATCACTCCCATCATTTATTAAATGTTTAAAAGTAAAAGAATATTAAGTTAATATCTTTTAAACACCAAAACAAAACACTAAGATCTCAATGAACTACAGAATTAGTCCAAATCAATTAGGGTAAAATTGAATAGTGATAGTTATGAAGTCTTGAATTAAGGCTAAATGTTAATGACTGGCCTTGGCTTACTGTATTCTTCCTTTCTGAGGACTGGCCCTTTAAATCGTGGGAATTGGGAGAGCTACCCCAAGGCAGGAAGCACCAGTCTATGGGTTTTTGGCACTGAGTTAGGCTGCTTAAGTGGGCAAAAGGAACTCCTTTTAAAGATAAAGCCAGCCCTGCCCTGCCCTGTCCTGCCCCAGGAAAGTGAAAAGAGCTCTGGGCCTGGACTCAAGGGAGACCAAAGTTCAAATTCAGCCTCAGACACTCACTAGCTGTGTGATGTGGGCAAGTCCCTTGAACTCTCTCTGCCTCAATTTCCTGATGTTTAAAATTTGGATCATAATAGCACCTGTGTCCCAGGCTTATTGTGAGGTTCAAATGAGGTAACATGGAAAGTGCTTGGCCTTTAATACATTCTTGTTCCATTCTCTTCTATCTCACTGATCTTTGACTTGAACAAGAATCATCCTCAACAAGAAGTCATCTGGGCTTGCTTATAGTATGTCCAGTGACAGTAAGCTTTCTGCCTCTGGAGGCAGCCCATCCCACTTTTGGAAGACATCTTCTTGCCTGGTTTTTCTTTAAAAAGTAAACGGATTTTTTTTTTTAAAGGCCAAGATTTCAGTGAGTTAAAAATAATTGCAGTTAAAGTTAAAAATAAAAACAGTTGTCCAATTTTATTAAAGGAGAGGAAATGAATTTGGCAATTTGGGAACTCCAGATGAGGAAACTCTTTTTACCAGTGCAGGTCTACACCTTCTCTATGAGCGGGAAGTAGGGGCCTGAATTAAAGAAGGCTAAACTTCTTTGGGCCACAGATAGGTTTTTATTGGCTCACTTTCTAAGTAAAGGTATAATTAATGATTGAACTATTTAGCAAATAAACCATATTTTTTAAAAGGGAAATTTCAATTATTATCAATTAATTACACTTATTAAGCTTTTTATTTATCAAGAAATCTTATTAATATTGAAAAATTACTTTGTTAAACAGTACAAATTTTAATATACTTTTCAGGTTTTCTTACTGTTTACACTTAGTTAATGGGACATATTACACTTCTTGTTAGCAATCAGTTTATCATACTCTGGAATCATGTTTGAAATCAATTTTTTTTTTTTTTTTTTGCTTTTTGGAGAGGGAAGGCAGGGCACTTGGGGCTAAGTGACTTGCTCAAGGTCACACAGCTCTTTTTTGTATGTGTGTTAGGTGTCTGAGGCTGGATTTGAACTCAAGTCCTCTTGACTCCAGGGCAGGTGCTCTATTCACTGTGCCACCTAACCTCCCTGAAATTAATTTCTTTAGAAATATGAAAACTAACCTTAGTAGCTGCCTCATTTTCTAAGTTAACTTTCTTGAAAAACCATTGTTCCCCTCTAAGATTTTTTAATAATTTGGACACTTTAATTTCTTTTTCATTGGTATCCAATTTGCTTACATAAGGATGTTTTGATTTGAAATGACTACGAAGATTGTATTCTTTCAGAATGGCTATTACTTCCTGGCAAACAAGGCACATTATTTTGTCTCTCATGTAAGTAAACCAGCATCTATTTGTCCACTCCAGAGTAAACCCTCTATGTTCTGATACAATCTTCCTTTTTTTCATCCATTTTTTACAAATCACCCTCAAAACTTTAATATTAGAACCAAAAAATCTCCACAGCAACAGCACACATACAAAGAAATACTGAATTGAGTGTCTGACCTTGGAGAGAGCTCCAGGCACTCATGTAACTTGGAGGGTGACCACCCAGCAAGGGAGGGGAAGAAGCCCTCGTGTTGTTGCCGCTCATCACATAGGGGGTGTGGGCTGTGTTGGTGTGTGACTGCACTCACTTTTGTCCCTGACTGATTTGATCTCCTTGTTGTCCAAGGGTCTCTTAAAAGTCTTCTCCAGCACCATAATTCAAAAGTCCCTATTCTGCAGAGTTCAGTTTTCCTTAGAGTCCAACTCTCACAGCCATACATTGCTACTGGAAAAGCCATAGTGTCTGCTATGTGCCAGGCATTGTACTAAACCCTGAGGATAAAAAAAGACAGTCCTTGCCTTCAAAGATCTTACAATCTGAAGGAGACAACAAGCATACAAATAAATACAGGATACATTGGAAATAATTAAGAGAGGGAAGGCACTAAAATTAAGAAGACTTGAGAAAACATGTTCGCGTATCTTTTATAAACTTTTCATCTCCTTGGGCACCTGTGCACGTTGTCCCCCAGAACCTCTTCCATCTTTGAGTCTCCAGTTACTTTTGGTTTGAGGGAATTTAAGGGTTAGCTTCTTAATACTATAGATCATTGTTGTTGTTTGTCTTTCATTCTCAAAGAGGGCCATGACATCAGGGAGTGATGGCATAACATGCAAGTGCACTGGATTTGAGGGAGGGAGGACTGTGCTAAGTCACCAGTCTCACTTTCTCCTCCATAGCTATCTGGGTCCAGTGGCGAAACATAGATCAGGACGACTGGAGATAACATTGAATGCAGTGCACTTTAGATCATAAGCTCTTATTGACATGCTGAATTTATTTTTACAAGGTCAAACTGAGGATATATTAGTTAAAAGATACTACTACTACTACTACTAAAAATATCCACACAGAATAGCAAAATAAGTGACCGAAAATGTCTCTCTCATATACCCAGTGAATGTGTGCTCTTAAACCATTATTGGGGGACGGGCCCATGCACAGAGGATATGAGACTAGAAATTATGCCTGGAGAAGAGCACACACAGGGAACCCCATGTGCCCAGTGAGCTGCCTTTTCCATCTCTTGGGGCTCCTCTGCTGCTCTCTTCTTTCTGCTGGGTTGCTCTCAGCTTGAAGTCTTAGGTACCATCTTTAGGTCTTTGCTCTGTTGACATGTGCTGGAATACAGCTCTATTTGGCTTCTTCCTTAGAAGTTTGACAGATTTTTGGTTGTGGCCTTCAGGCTATTTTTACCTCTTTTGGCCTATAGATCACAGTCAACTATGTACAGCCAGCTAACCATAGGTATTCTTTGTTATTTTAAAATCTTGCCTGTCCTCCTTTTAACCTGCCAGCAATCATTCATGGTCACAGAATCAAGGAATTTGACTTTTAGAAGGGACCACAAGGGGTGGCTAGTGGTGCAGTGAATAGAGCACCAGCCCTGGAGTCAGGAGGACCTGAGTTCAAATCCAGCCTCAGACACTTAACACAAAACTAGCCGTGCAACCTTGGGCAATTAATTTAATCAAATTTTAAAAAATTAACCCCAATTGCCCTACCTTCTCCCCTCCAAAAAGCAAAAA
>NW_027187460.1:753568-754652 GCF_028583685.1 Petaurus breviceps papuanus | reverse complement strand
AATCTTGCCTGTCCTCCTTTTAACCTGCCAGCAATCATTCATGGTCAAAGAAATTTGACTTTTGGCTTTTAGAAGGGACCACAAGGGGTGGCTAGTGGTGCAGTGAATAAGCCACCAGGCCTGGAGGACGGGGGTTCAAATCCAGCCTCAGACACTTAAAACTAAGCTTGCCACCTAACGTAATTAAATTAATAAAATTTAAAAAAATTAACCCCAATTACCCTACCCTACCCCCTCCAAAAAAAAAAAAAAAAAAAAAAGGCATCTCAAGATTTATCTAGTCCAATTCCTACTGGGAAAGAATTCCTACCTGTTTGACAAGTGGTTATCCAGTTACTGCCTGCCTTTTTTTTTTTACATTTAATTTTCATTTTATTTTTTCTCAATTGTGTGTAAACAAAAAATTTTAACATTCCTTTTAAAAAAATGATCTGAGTAAAACTCAGGTGAAATTCTTTTTAGTTCCCATAATATCCCTGATTGTCATGTTGATCAGTTTGGGAGTTAGACTGAAGGAGGTTCAAGTGGAACTTACTGAGCTGGAGACCTGCTCCCCACAAGCAACTGAAATGAAAGTCAGAGAGACTCCCCATACTTACACAACCCTCATAATATGTCCCACACAGTTCAGCCCTTGGTGATTCAGTGTCCTGTACTGTTCCCTGTGTTTTCCCATCCCTTTGGGCCAGGACAATTAGATTTAATGAATGTTTCTGATGATGAGATAATAGACTGAACTTTATCCAGAGGGGGGTTTCTACCTTCTTCCTACAAGTGAGGTGGGTCTGTAAATAATGAGACTCTGGCCAAGTCATTGTCTCCCCACCTAGACTGGGAGCCCCACTCCCAAGGGCAGAACCTGAGTTTCGTTCTGCTTCTCCTCTTGTCTCCTGCACACTAGACACAGGTGCAAGACATGACACATAGTAGGTACTCTGTAAGAACTTGTTGGCAGATGGGTTGACAGAGACAAACCCTGTTCATTAAGCATGGGGCGGGGAGAGAGACAGAGAGAAGGAGAGAGGAGAGAGAGAGAGAGAGAGAGAGAGAGAGAGAGAGAGAGAGAGAGAGAGAGAGAGAGAGA